>NC_134486.1:300326359-300451030 GCF_040206685.1 Ascaphus truei
CTCTCTCACACACTCTCTCTCTCACACACACTCTCTCTCTCACACACACTCTCTCTCTCACACACACTCTCTCTCTCACACACACTCTCTCTCTCACACACACTCTCTCTCTCACACACACTCTCTCTCTCACACACACTCTCTCTCTCACACACACTCTCTCTCTCACACACACTCTCTCTCTCACACACACTCTCTCTCTCACACACACTCTCTCTCTCACACACACTCTCTCTCTCACACACACTCTCTCTCACACACACACCTCTCTCACACACACACTCTCTCTCACACGACACACACTCTCTCACACACACACTCTCTCTCACACACACTCTCTCTCACACACACTCTCTCTCACACACACTCTCTCTCTCTCAAACACACTCTCTCTCTCTCACACACACACACTCAGACACAAATACACACACACACACACACTCAGACACACACACACACTCAGATACGACACACACACTCAGATACACACACACACTCAGATACACACACACACTCAGATACACACACACTCAGATACACACACACTCAGATACACACACACTCAGATACACTCAGATACACACACACTCAGATACATACACACAGTCAGATACACACACACAGTCAGATACACACACACAGTCAGATACACACACACAGTCAGATACACACACACAGTCAGATACACACACACAGTCAGATACACACACACAGTCAGATACACACACACAGTCAGATACACACACACAGTCAGATACACACACACAGTCAGATACACACACACAGTCAGATACACACACACACACACACACACACTCAGATACACACACACACACACACACACACTCTCAGACACTCACAGTCTCTCTCAGACACTCACACTCTCTCTCTCAGACACTCACACTCTCTCTCTCAGACACTCACACTCTCTCAGACACTCACACTCTCTCTCAGACACTCACACTCTCTCTCAGACACTCACACTCTCTCTCTGACACTCACACTCTCTCTCTGACACTCACACTCTCTCTCTGACACTCACACTCTCTCTCTGACACTCACACTCTCTCTCTGACACTCACACTCTCTCTCTGACACTCACACTCTCTCTCTGACACTCACACTCTCTCTCTGACACTCACACTCTCTCTCTGACACTCACACTCTCTCTCTGACACTCACACTCTCTCTCTGACACTCACACTCTCTCTCTCAGACACTCTCTCTCTGAGACACACTCTCTGAGACACACACTCTCTCTCTGACACACACACACACACACACACACACACAGACAATCGGAGCAGGAGGGCAAGGGGGAAGCAAGGCAGGCATGGAGCAGTAGTAATCTGACTTGCTCCATGCAGCAGGAAGAGGCGGGCAACAGGCAGCCGGAAGAGGCGGGCAACAGGCAGCAGGAAGAGGCGGGCAGCAGGAAGAGGCGGGCCTCACTATGCAAGCTCCGATAGAGCTGGCTCCGCAAATATGTTAATTGTGGGCCGCATGCGCCGCGAGTTTGACATGCTTGATGTACAGTCTCTCACAAATATTAGGCCAATCCTTTTCCTTGCTGCAACTCCATAAGGGCATTTTAATATAGTATCACTGAATCTTCATAGGTGTAGTTTTATGGGCTCATCTGCTTTAAATACAGATGTAGCCGGATGTTTTCTTCTGCTAGCCCTGGAAAAATCTAGGACAATTTGGGACTCTCACAGAAACGCTGCAACATTTCTGTGAGATTTTAATTTCTGCAAGATTTTTCTGTTGTTTGAATGCAGACTAATGGCCAAGCAAGCCCCCGTGCTGTGTTAATCCAATGGGCCTTTAGTCTGCATTCAAATAGCAGAAAAATCTCACAGAAATTAAAATCTCACAGAAATGCTTCAGCTTTTCTGTGAGATTGCCCCAAATGTTCCTAGATTTTTCCTGGGCTAGCAGAAGAAAACACCCGGCTACATCTGTAGCAGTTACAGAGCCCCTCCCAATTTTACAATTAGTGCAGGTATAATACACCCCAGTGTCAGTCTGCACATCACCCTCCATTGAAGAGTAGGTGAATGTACAGTATAAGGCTGATAGAAAGAAGTATGTGTAAGTGTTATTATATTCACACAAGGGAATTTGTGCACCCACAGTTTACCTCTACAGTAAGTAACTATGATACTGGCTTTGTCCAGCTTTTAATTGCACTTCTCATAAAATCATCTACTTTATTTAACCCCTTCAGGGTTTTCTCACATGTTTCACTAGTCCATGGGACAATAATTACATATATTCAGTGTAGGTACCTGCAAGATTTGGTTATGCCTTGACGAGGCTAGCAGGCTTATAACGCTTTGACCAAAGAGTTTAACAAAATAAACCTTATTCATAAGATCACTATTTTATTTTAGCCTAATTAGCAGGAATCATTCTTTTTGTTTTTCAATATTAGAACTGGAAGTGAGCGTGACATAAGAGAGAGCATTTTCCATACTCACCTGCAAAAAAACACCCCAGGTTTTCTGATTTGCAAACCATATACTGTACAGTAAAAAAGACTAGTGTGATCTTTAAGCGGACAATTGCTGCTACGACTATCAGCCTGGCTATATGGATATATAAGAACAATTGAGTATAATTAGCACACAGCAACACTAAGCACTTTCACTGCAGCCTGATCACAATATCATCAAGTTACTGCTGAATGAGCATGTAGCTAGTCACTGCACTTTATTTATTTCCATAGAGGGATTTGGCAGCACATTATATTGAATCTTCTCATTATTCTTGGTTGCTCACTTCCCACAATCTACTAATCAGAGTGAATAATCTACCTAGATTGAATGGCTGTGTTAACCAATTAATTGTGATGGCAATAACCATTTGTCCAATGTGTACAAAGCCCTTTCCTGTGTCATTCACATGGCTATTGTGCACATGTCTAGATGAAATATCATTCCTACTCACTTCGATGGAATTATAATAAACACAAAATATATTAAAAGTTACATTTTAAATGTATGTAGTTACACTACTCTCTGTTACACTAGTTCTGAGTACTACTTAGCTGAGGGTATCAATGCTCTATTTTCTTGATTTAGCTGTGTTATCTATGCTCACCATATTACTTATCCTTCAATTATGCTTTAGTCCCCATCAGTGCATATTCGAGCAGTGTGAGCTTTTGTCTATTAAAGTTTGATTAAATCTGTCAATACTATGTAGCCCCCTGTAAACAGCACAGGCTTTACCTACCTTTCTTCTGCTGTGGTAAGTCCTGTTAAGATCAGGCACCAGTAATCATCATGGGTTTTCCCCCTTCATAGCCCTATCCTGAATTATAGACGCAGGCCTGGACTCTGCTGCAGGCGTGAGCAAGAGGGGAGGTCCTGTTGACATCACGAGGGGTAGGGCTAGCTCTATATTTAGCAGCCAACTCCGATTAGTAGAGTTAGAGAGTTGATAGTGATACCGAGAGGCTGGAGTTGCCGGTTAGTTATGCCGGGAGTATGCAGTGCAGTTAATAGGCTATGAGTCAAGAAATCCTGCGGATCGGTCCGAGGATTTGGTGGAGACTACTGTTTCCCCTGCGCAGAGTGCAGGCGAAAGAAGAGCGGAAAGATTCAGCGTCCTTTAGTAGAGCTGATAGAATTATAGACTTGGTCTACCAATGCCCTCACCCCCCTGCCAGGGGTGATGGGGAGAATTCAAGACCCACCGCGAGGCTAACCTCGGGGGTGGGCCACGGGGTATTGAAGCCCTAGCTCAGACCATCCTGCCGGAAGAGTGACTTTGGGGGGAAGGAGAGGAGGAATTATCTGGGCGAAGGCGAGCGGCATATAACCCGTCCTGGCTATTGTGTTGCGGCTGTTGGAAGCCACTATCGTTGGGATATTGTTGCTCTGTCAATAAAAGAGACTATTCTTCATCCGTAAAGACTGTGTGTGACTTGGAAAGTACTACCCTGGGACCCAAGGGGTTCTTCTATACTGGTCCTGTCCCATATTCCTGGGAGTATAGAAGATGGAGGCGCTGCACCACTAAGAGATCATGGAGGCTACCACCCCAGAAGCCCGGTCCTGGCTCCCCCACAACATCGCAGGAAGCTCAGGCCCTCCTTTTCCTCACAGGTATGCACCACACCGCATTTAATCCGTCCTCATGCACCCTAGACACCACCGTAGAGTCTGGGGGAAGGGGGGAAGCAGGGTTAAAACTATTATAGGATATATATATACACAAAAGGAAACTCTTGCCCCAGGGTGTGTGTGTGTGTGTGTGTGTGTGTGTTGAGTGCATTTAAGAGTCTCTCTCTTGTTTTGGATATTTACAGAATGTACACTTTTGTTGGCACTCCTCCCAAACAATGAAGCCTGAGGCAAGAGTTTCCTTTTGTTTTTGTTTTTTCATTTTCTGGATATCCGAATATTTCCTAATGATCTTTATAATATGTGTGCTGGCTGGATTGTAAATTATGACCACTGGTAGTCTATCCTGTTCCTTCTTACTAATCAATTTATTCTGTATTGGAGTTGAAAACTTTCTACTTAAATTGAAAATTTGAAAATACTATTTATTTGTTTGGTCTTTTTGCTTTTGGACTTCCATGTACCCTGTGTAGCCCTGGTACCCCTGGAGTACGGTAACTACTGATGCTGCTGTCACTTGTGAGGCTAACAAGAGGCCTGAGCCTCTGCCAATGGGAACCTGGGGTATACTTACACTGGGTGCAGCGCCTCCACTGATGAGGGATCCCAACTTAGTGGGAGTGTTCCCTTATCAGAACCAACATATACAGTAACCACATGCAGTTGGATAAAACAGTATTTACTTAGCATAATAATAACCCTTGCATAACGTTTCATACATAAACAGCCTGACATTCCCCTGCATGAATATCATCACATCACCCCACACATGTAACTGGTTGCAGCACTTTAGTGTCGGTCATTATATCACCCTAATCCTTGGTGTACCAATGTGCCAGGGCACTTAACCTCTTAGTGTCCACCAGCTATAGATTGGAGTGTGTGTGTGTGAGGGACAGCGCTTCCCTGTGTTGGGGCCCGTTGGTGCACTTTAATATAATACCTTCCTGGTTTTGGGTCCTAACCAGGAGAATCCTTGATGAGTCTGCAATACCGCAACATGATCCCACGTAGCCCTGCACTGCTCTCTGCAGAAATGAATGCACACGCTGACTCCACAGGGGAGGGATTCCCAGCCGGATTATCCCTTTGCAAACAGTCTCTGTTATGCAATCAGAGTCTCTGCCAGCCCTCAAGCTGCACTGGCAATAAGGCAATGTCCTGCAGCAGAACCTATCTCAAGCTACAGTATGTGAAAAGGTCCCTGCAATAAGGCTTTCCCTATACAGCACTCTCAATACCTCTACTGTGACTCAGGGAATTAACTGGGCCCTGGGGTTCAAGTTCTGGCCTAATCCTTGGAGCACTGCTCTTTGGATCTAACCTGCAGCTTCAGGCTCCTGTCTTCACTGACTGCTTCCTGTTCCAGCATGCAATAGTCTTTCCTGCTATTCAGCAGGATCCTGCAGCCCTACTGGCTCCCTGGTGTCAGGTTGTGTCACTGCCCCTGAGCATCATGGGGATTGTAGTTCTATCTGCAGCCTTAAACATAAGGAGCCTCATGCTCTCCCTCTAATGGCTGCCGCTCTGCAGCTTGCACTCGTGCGCCCCCTGAAATGGCCGCTGCGGAGTTGCCCTGCTCATGTGCAACCTTGCTGCGCGTGGGTGCGCATACACCAACATGGCGGCGCCCTGCGGAGGGAACCGCCCGCGACTTCGTCAACCTGCCGCACATCTCTGATGGTAAGGAGAGGGAGGGGGGGAACCGGGAGCACGGGGAGACCGGAGGGTACCTGGCTACATCCGTATTCATCTTTTTGATCTAGACTTCTTTTTCTGTATGTTCCTATACGTATGTGGTTTCCTTTCTTTTAATGGGGAGACTCAGTTTTTTGTTTCCCACAGGTTAATGAACTTTCTCTTTTCTAAAAAAAAAAAAAAAAAAAAAAAAAAGAAGCTGCTTAAACACATAATTTTTAGTCAATTTGTCCCTTCCAATCTGAACAGCTAATATAGATAGACTATTACCAACCACATTTTTTTAGGCAATTTCCTCTTTGTTCGAATGTGTTCTATCTTTCTCTATAGGGTTATACCATCTGGATTGTAATTTATTATGCTTAAACTTCTGATCTCTCAATTCCATATAGTCTATTGTTTGTTCTATTTTTCAAAAATATCTATTTTTATTCTAATCTTCATAATGTCCCCTGGACTAATCTTGTTCATCTGTAGAAAACGTTTTCTTTTTATTGGAGGTGATTTCTGACTTTAATTTATCTACTTTTCTGCAGTTTTGTATCTCTATTTTTGAAAGTGGGATTATGTTTAAGAGGCTCTAGCTTATCCTTTATCATATTGATATCATTATCTAATGTAATTTCTTCTATGTTGAAAAGTAATCTAATGCATTTTTACAAATGAACAATTGACCGTCACCCAGATTGAAGGCTGGATTTGTAAACCTCCTTAAGCCTCTCTTACTTCTCCCACTCTAAATATTTATCCGAAAATATTAAATCTTATCATTTCAGTTTATTTTACAAGTAATTTATCCAACTTATTAAATTCCAGATCTAAAATATTTTTATCATCAATCAGAAATTGATTAACACACATTCCCAAAAAGCTCAACCCCCAATACCCACCACATCATATAATATGTGTGTATGTGTGTATGTATGTATGTATGTGTGTATGTTTGTGTCAAAAGGATATACAACATAAGACAGGGGAGCCCAATACTACATCCAATTGACAAAACATATATGGTAATATGTATAAAGTCTAAATACTTCAATAATAATATTTTCTTAGTTACTGGGGATGCGTGTTAATCAATTTCAGACTGGCAACAGTTGTTTGGAGGTAGGTGGCACCTCCTTCCAGAGCTCACCCCTCCCCACCTTTTTAACTTAGGCGGTTTTTTCATTTTGCTGTATGAACAGAATCTACTATGATTGTTTCCCCTCATACAGAGGTAAAAGAAAAGGTTCACAGTTTAGTGTTATGACCTGCAAATTTGGTTATACCTTGACGTTGGTATGCAGGCTTATGACGCTTTGGCCAAAGGGTTTAACTAAATAACCATGAAAATATTATTATTGAAGTATTTAGACTTTATACTGTAAATATTACCATATATGTTTTGTCAATTGCAAATGGCGCTGAACAGAGTTTTGGCAAGGTGAGATCACTCCTTGACTTGCAGATCCACTCCTACTCCCGTTTTTAACTTTGCTTTTATAATTTACATACATTGTGAGTGTACTGTATTTCCGATTGTATCTTCATTCAATACATAAAGTTCAGACACTTTATGTATCTGTAGTCTATTCTGCAAGCATCAATGAGAGAAGATCCATCTAGAACGTGAGTGCATACTGTAGGATTTATACATTATTAGTATATACATATGATTATACTTAATCAGATCACTAGTTTTATGGAACTTCTGTACTACAATATCTTTGCTATATTGTTGTATTCTTTGTTCAGTTTGAATCCTTCGCTCCCCAACAACTTGAAGAAAATGTTGGCAGAAGAACTACTGGGATGGTTAATTTTTGGTTTTGAGCTGCAATTTATACTTTCTATTTTTTTTTTTTTCAACTTTCAATTTTTATTTGGTTTTACAGATCATACAATATCACACATTTAGAACCAAAATACAGTTACATCAAACATCTCAGCATTATTTGGGATAAACTTTAGCTGTGAATTTTACTTGACAGACTACATCAACTCACTAGACAAGACAGACATGCCTATCGTGACAGGGACAAGACAGTTGGGAGTACGGGAGGAAAAGAGAAGGGAAGGGGAGAGGTGGAAGGGGGGGGAAAGTGACGGAGGGAGATGGACTATGTTCCGGTGTGTATTGCCTCTTCTGTTTCAGCCCTTCTGCGAATCGCCTTTCTGTCCTCCGTCTGCTGTCATCTGTCTCACGGGTGGATCCTACCTGTAACGTTGCTAAGTGGTCGTGAATCCTACTATGTCACTGGAGAACGCATTTATTACTATTATTGCAAGATAGTGCCAGCATCTACCCCTGGGATATCCGTCTGGGCAAGCCACAGTGCCCAGACGTTTAGAAAATTTAAGCCAGTGTCGTTGACCCAGCTGGTCAACTGTTCCATCTGGCAAACATGCCAAATTCAGTTCCAGATCCTGGGAATTACTGGTAATGTAGATTACTTCCACACCGATGCGATCTCGCACCTGGTGGCTGTTGCAAAGTGTGCAATTAATTTGTGTGCTGCGTTTGACAGTCCCTGAATCCGTCTGCCCACTAGGAAAAACCACGGATCCAGGAGGATCTCCAAATTGAGTATCTTCTGTATCCAATCTCTTATATTTTCCCAAATTGGGACCACTTTCGGGCAAGACCACAGCATGTGCTTTGTTACGCCGGTGCTGCCCGCAGACCAGACCCGTCCCCTGTGCTGAGGTGGGACGTAGGGATACACGCACCCGCAGCAAAGGGAGCGCGTCCGGATTGTGGTGTTAGTGTTGCCAGGCCAGGTATAGTAATGAAGACAATACTTGCCGGTACCGGTAGTAGAGGAGGAGTAGTAGTTATTGCCGTTGCCAAGATCAGGGATAGGAGAGTTGCGGATGATCGAAGGTATAAGCCGTGTTACAGGAATGCCAGAAGTCACAAAGTCCAAATAGAGCCGAAGTCGAGAGCCAGTGGGGGTAGTCGTCCAATCCGCGTCAATACCTGAGGAGTCACTGAGAGAGTAGTCAAATGCTTCCATACAGAACTATGTTGAGCGATGAGTGATGGGAAGCACAGGCATAATAAAGCTGGGCAGGCCAATGGGAAAAGGGGGCAGGCCTGGAGGACTGCAAGGAGTCCTCCCTGATAGGAGGGAGGTGTTACAGCCCAGCTGAGTGTAATCATTGATTTGCATGGAACTGTGTGATGCTTGGGGGCGACGCCTCACTGCAGGAGCAGTGGTTAAAAGTGCTCTGTTAGGCGTGTGCTCTGTAAGCTGGGAATGCATGCACATAACGTCTGAGGCTGGCGTGCGTGCAGGAGGGCGTGGGCGCGCCCAGCGCTGAGCAGAGGAATCGCCGAGGGGAGTGATCCCGCGACGGCGGCAGGGGCAAGGAGCCGTGGAGGACGGTAAGGCAGGATTGTTTTGTGGGTCATGGGGCTCCCTGCGGAGAGAGGGTGCTCTGTGTGGGAAGCGAGGAGAACACTGATTCCTGACAGTACCCCCCTCTTCAGGAACGGCCTCAGGATGGTCCAAGAACGGTTTCTCTGGAAACTTCTTCCTGAAGGACTTAAGAAGGGCCGGGGCATGAATGTCCTTTGAAGGTACCCAGGATCTCTCTTCAGGGCCAAAGCCCTTCCACTGCACCAAGAACTGGAGCTGATCCCTGGAGAGGCGAGAATCCAAAAGAGAGTGAACTTCGTATTCCTCGTTATTTTGTACCGTAATGGGATCCGGTTTACGAGTCTGATCCGGAAAGAAGTGACTGGAGATAAATGGTTTTAAGAGAGACACATGAAAGACATTGGGTATCTTCATACTGGGTGGTAGTTGGAGCCGGAATGCCACAGGATTGATTTGTTCACAAATAGGGAAGGGTCCCAGGAACTTAGGTGCCAGTTTAGGAGATGGTACCTTGAGGTGGATATTCCTAGAGTAGAGCCATACCAAATTCCCTGGTTTGTAACTGGGCGCCGAACGACGACGACGATCGGCCTGTAATTTTGATCTGCGGGAGGAGTTGAGAAGGGTAGACTGAATCCTGGACCATGCGGTTTGGAGGGAAGAAATGAGTTCATCTACGGCTGGTACTCCAGAAGGAATGTTGGGGATGGGAAGACAGGGAGGGTGGAACCCATAATTTATAAAGAAGGGTGACTCCCGGGTGGACTCGTTTTTTGCAGAATTGACGGCATACTCTGCCCAAGAGAGGAGTTGAGCCCAATCATCCTGGATATCGGATATAAAACATCTCAGGTACTTCTCCAGAGATTGATTCTCTCCGTTTGTCCATTGGACTGAGGATGATAGGCGGAAGAGAAGGAAGAAGAGCTGCCCAATCTCTTCGTGAAAGCTCTGCAAAATTTGGATACGAACTGAGAACCTCTGTCAGACACAATGGATGAAGGGATCCCATGAATCTGGAAAATCTGCTCCGTAAAGATATCAGCAAGGGTGGGGGAGGTGGGTAATCCTTTAAGTGGAATGAAATGGGACATCTTCGAGAACCTGTCCACGACCACCAAAATAGTGTTCATTCCTCTGGACCTGGGCAACTCCACAATGAAGTCCATAGAAATGTGGGACCACAGGCGGTCGGGAACTGGAAGGGGTAAGAGAAAACCCTGAGCCTTTTGACGGAGAGTCTTGCTTTGAGCGCACATGGGGCATGCGCAGGTAAACTCCAGAATATCTTGAGACATCCTTGGCCAACAGAAATTCCGACGAATGAGATCAGTAGTCTTCTTAAAACCTGGATGACCTGCAGATTTAGAGGAGTGACCCCAAGACAGGACCTCTGGAACAAATTTGGATGGTACAAAGAACTTTTTGTCGGGAACGACCAAGTCCTTGGGAATGCGTCTCTGGGAGTGCAAAATCTTGTCAAGATTCTTGAAAGTAGACGTGGCGAGAATCCTCTCATGTGGAAGGATAGTCTCCAACAATTCCTCTGGCCTCTCTTCAGAAGAATGTATATGGGAGAGTGCGTCTGCCTTTACGTTCTTGGTCTCGGGAATATAGGACAGGTGAAAATCAAATCGAGAAAAAAAGAGCCCAATGAGCCTGTCGTGGACCAAGGTGTCGAGCGTTCTCTATGTAAAGAAGGTTCTTGTGGTCCGTGAGAATAGTAAACGGCTCTTTTGACCCCTCCAGCAGGTGTTTCCACTCTTGAAGAACCATCTTCACGGCCAGAAGTTCCCTGTTACCCACGTCATAGTTCCTCTCGGCAGACGAGATTTTCTTGGAAAAATATGCACAGGGATGTAACTTATCTTGGGGCGTGGGTCTCTGGGAAAGAACTGCACCAGCGCCGCAATCAGAAGCGTCGACCTCCAGGAAGAAGGGAAGTTCGATGTTGGGATGACGAAGAATAGGTGCGGATATAAAGGCTTCCTTGAGTGTCTCGAAGGCGGAGATGGCCTCGGGTGACCAAGCAGAAGGATCAGCTCCTTTTTTGGTGAACGCAGTGAGGGGTGCCACAATGGTGGACAAACTCAGTATAAACTTACGATAGTAATTAGCGAACCCTAAAAAACGTTGTATGGCCTTGAGAGAGTTGGGTCTAGGCCATTCAGTGACTGCTTGAAGTTTACCGGAGTCCATCATAAACCCCTCATCGAAAATGATATACCCCAGGAACCGAGTAGAGGTTGTATGAAAGGTGCACTTCTCCAGTTTGGCGTACAAATGGTGTTCACGGAGACGGGAAAGGACGTAGGAGGTGTGGCGTATATGGTCCTGGAGATCTTTGGAAAAAATCAGGATATCATCCAAGTATACAATAACAAAAATATTGAGTACCTTACGAAAGACGTCGTTGATGAAATCCTGGAAGACAGCGGAAACATTACATAAGCCGAAAGGCATTACTAGATATTCGTAGTGTCCACTACGCGTGTTGAAGGCCGTCTTCCATTCATCCCCCTTCCTGATGCGCACCAGGTTATAGGCACCACGTAGATCCAACTTGGAAAAAATCTTGGCCCCCTGTAATTTATCGAACAGTTCGGTAATAAGGGGAAGGGGGTAACGATTTTTAATAGTGATGTGGTTTACACCCCTGTAGTCGATGCAAGGCCTCAACGACCCGTCCTTTTTCTTGACGAAGAAAAACCCAGCCCCTGCTGGGGAATTGGAGTGACGAATAAAGCCTTTCTTGAGATTCTCCTGGATATATTCATCCATAGCGTGAGATTCTGGTAACGACAAGGGGTAGGTCTTGGCCTTGGGTAGGGAATAACCTGGAACTAGATCGATCGGACAATCGTAAGTCCTGTGTGGCGGCAAGAGGTCTGACTGTACCTTATTGAAAACGTCCGGGAATTGATGGTAAACGGAAGGTAGAAAAACTTTGGGAACAGAGGTATTGGCCAGCAGTTGATGAGTCTCGCCTGACCTCGGCCTCCAGGAAATGGGGGCAGAGGAAGTCCAGTCAATGAGAGGATTGTTAAGCTGTAGCCAAGGAAGACCAAGGGTGATGGGTATCCCAGGAGTGTGAATGGCATCGAGAACTAAGATCTCCTTGTGCAGATGTGAGGACAGAAGCAAGGGAGCCGTCTCTAAGGAGATGTGGGCCGGGGTAAGAGGACGTCCATCGATACCGACGAGTGCGATGGGAACCTTCTTTCTCACGAGTGTTATGCGGTTTAACCTGGCGAATTCAAGATCCACAAAGTTTCCTCCAGCTCCTGAGTCAATGAAAGCGGCCGTAGAAGTCTTGAACATATCGCCTGAAAGGGAGACTGGAAATGTAAGTTTCTTAGGGAGTTCACCTTTAGAAAGAGGACGTGGAGACATTATACCCAGAGAGAGCCCCTCTGTACTCACTGGGTGTTCCCGTTTCCCGGACGCAGTGGACACTCCCGAACCAGATGTTCCATGGATCCGCAGTAGAAACACAATCCCCCGGCGTGGCGGAACTGCCGTATCGGTGTGCGGATGCGTTGTACCCCCAATTGCATTGGCTCTGGCAACTCCAGTGCATGAGTGTTGCTGGGAGTACTGGAGAACGGAACTTGAAAGTTATGGACGCTAGTGCGCTGACGCTCTGAGCGGCATACCTGGATACGTTGATCCACTCGGACAGCCAAATAAATGAGGACCTCCAATTGATCCGGCCTGGATTGGCAAGAGAGTTCATCCTTGATGGGATCTGCCAGGCCTTGCCAGAACATGGAGATGAGAGCCTCTTGTCCCCAGTTAGTCTCAGCTGCTAGAGTCCGGAATTCCACAGCATACTGCGTCACCATACGCCTTCTTTGAGTAATCTGGAGGAGGGAAACAGATGCCATCTCCCGACGAGCGGAAGAATCGAATACTTGTTGAAACTCGGCTTTAAATGCCGGGTAATCTTGGGTAAGGTCAGAACGTCGCTCCCAAACCGGGGAAACCCAAGCCAGGGCGCTGCCAGTGAGGAGGTTATAAATGTAGGCTACCTTCTTGCGATCAGTATTGTAGAGATGGGGAGTCATTTCAAACTGCACCTCACACTGGTTTAGGAAACCCCTACAATCTTGCGGTTCACCTGCATAAGGCTTGGGGGGAGGAATCCTTACATCTGAGCTGCTGTCAGGGTTCTGCTCACCACAAACCAGGGTCGGACCGCGAGGCTGAGGTGGGGTTGTAAAAGCACCGACCTGAGACCGCGCAGACTGATCCGGATTGCGCAGTTCGTTGTCGTACATCGCAGGATCAGGATATGAGAAGACAGCGTCGTCGTTGTACAAGCCAGGGTCAGGGCTGGAGATATCAGGATAAACATTGTTCAAGCAAGAGTTTGGCAACATGTAGTCAGGAGAGCCCCGCTTCAGCTTAGGAGCACGGGGTTGGGCTCTGCGCGAGCGACGGCCATGGCCCATGGTGCTGGTCACAGGAGATGGTAAGCAGACCAGCGTAGCACACCGCTTTGCTGCACGGGTGAACCAGTGCTACAGCGCAAGAGTCCTGAGCGGCCTGGGGAATCCTCTGTAACAGCGCAGGAACCAGGACACGACCTCTCTAGATTAGGGAAAGAGTAGGCCCCAGGAACCAGGAATCTATAGCAAGACAGGGAAACCACCGCTGCAGTGCAGGAATCCAAGAAGCTGAAGGACGCAGGGACGAAACCTCCACTTCAGTGCAGGAATCCAGGAGGCTGAAGGACGCAGGGACGCAACCTCTGCTTCAGCACAGGAGAACAGGAAGCTGAAGGACGCAGGGCGGAACCTGGTATCAGCATAGGAGATCAAGCGAGGGCTTGTGGCAAAACAGTAGTGACATCCAGTTAGGACTATGCTCGGCAGGGAGCATTATGGGAAGATAGTACTTAAAGGCCAGCGGGCCAATCCCCGGAGGGGGGTGTGAAGGTACTGCTCCAATGAGTGAATGCAAGTCTAGGTTGCAGTGATAGGCTGCACAGCTGCAATAGATACCAGAGGGAGTGTGTATTGCTTTGGTGAGTGAATCCAGGCTGCAGCAAACATCAGGAGAGGTGCTCCAAGACTGCACAAGGCTGCAAGGTAAGGCAACCAGTAAACTGCGGAGCGGATTCCTTACAGTACCCCCCCCCCCTTCACGCGAGACCTCCGGGCGAACATGAGCACACCTAGAGTTGGGGGACCGGGAATTGTTGCTGAACCGTCTAGGATTGGGGTTAGAGTCATGGTCCAGAGACTCGTGGTTAGTCCTTAGTGAACCCCCACCCCCCGGTGAGAACTGCGGCCAGACAGGACCATCCATGGTTCTTGGGGACATTGAGTTGTTCCTAAAATTCTTTAGGTGGAAAGGGCATCCGTAAAGGAGCAGTTCTTTGGTGAGTACAGTTCTAGGATATGAGATTGATGGAAGAAACATCTTTGGTACATGGCTCGCCTCGCAAAATGTCTTGGAAATCCAGGGCTGTGAAGAACCAGAGAGTTCCAGAGCAGAAACGGCAGAAGAACCCCCACTGAAAGCCCAGTCTTTAATAAAGGAACCGGAATCTAGGATCAGCGGCCCTGATAGTTGATCGAATACACCAGGAGGAACTTTGTAACAGAAAAAGTCTTGGCTGACCACTGCATGTTGGAATTTGCGAGGAATTTTTCCTCTAGAAGGCTCCCAGGTAATGGTTAGTAAGGGTATAGGTTGGTTGGAAGCATCTCCCGGTATTGGTATGGAAGGTGACAACGCAAGCAGTAAACCAGGCATAGGGACCGAAATCTTGGAATACGTACAGAGTATTTCAAACTGAGAGGAAATAACAGGGGCAACCGAAAATTCCAAGGGACAAAACCATGGTTTAGCAGGAGCAGAGAAGCAAACAACAGTAGAGCTCTCCAATACTGGGAAATCTTCATTGGGAGATAATATTGTCAGTGAATCAGGAATAGTCCTTGGGATCTTCAAATCAGTAGCTTGAGAAAAAGGCAGAGCCAGGGTAGTGGTGGGAGGGAAGCTAACATCAGAAGCTGAAGTCTGTACCTTAGTGACAGGGCCCTGAGAATCAACAAGCAGCAAGTATGAACTATGAAAACTGTTAATGACAGGCACCTTAGGAGTACAAGGAGTCTTTTCCGAAACTGCAATAGCCCTAACCACAGGGGTACCTAACCTGACAAAAACATGAATTGGTGTGTTTTCTAGTGCAAAATCTCTGATCACAGGACTCCTAACCGATAGTGAGGGTGTCTGGGTTTGATTAGAGAAAAAATCAGATGTATTGATAAGTGACTTAGAAACAATTACTGAGGTTCTAGATTTGCTGGACATGTGAGAAAAAATACCCTTTAAGACAGGAGTTTTCATTTCTTCCCAGAGTAACCCCATGTTTGCTGGGGCATATTTAGACACAGTACTGAGGGACTGGGTTTGAGCAAAGGCAGGACAGCTAAATAGCTCAGATTTAAACCCCAGGACTTGTAATATATGCATGGTGACCTCAGACAGTACTAAGGAAGTGACCACAGATATGCTGATCCCTGGAGAATTAGCCTGGACAGAGAAATCAGGGGGACCCCCAATCAG
Organism: Ascaphus truei; assembly: GCF_040206685.1. NCBI lineage: Eukaryota > Metazoa > Chordata > Amphibia > Anura > Ascaphidae > Ascaphus > Ascaphus truei. Next base: position 300,342,138 of record NC_134486.1, read on the forward strand.
GATACACCTTGTAGGAAGAGCTTCAGAATCAGAAGGAGAATCATTACCTCTCAGAGTCTCAAAACTAGTAAGACACAATTCAGCAAAAAGGGAAACAGTGTGCAAGCTTTTTACTAATCTATATGAAAAAGCGTCACTTTTGGGAGAAAACCGTGCGTCAGCAAACATTCCTGGGAACATAATATGAACCCCAGGAGTGACATACAGACTACTGTATGCTTTTAACCCTAAGCTTAAAGAGGAGGAGAACTCAGACAGTACACGGGGGTGACTCATAACTGTACTGGTCTCTGAAGTAGGTATTTGGTAAGGAATGTCTGGGAAACCAGAAATTACTGCAGACTCCATAATGTGGGAACTATGCGCTGAAGCAGGGATCACCGCTATGTGGGCGACAGGCTGGTTCAGCGAAACACCCGGGAGAAGGAACTCTGCGAGCAAGCTTAGGGAAAAACCTGACTCCTGAATACATTTATCAGGAACCAGAACTTTAGCCGAAGTCTCCGGAGTCGAAACTGCGGAAACTTGAGCTGAAGCAGGGGATTTATAGCAAAGAATATCTAGGGACTCCGTACGGTTATGGGAATCCGTCAATGCAACCTCTGCTGTCTGACTTGTGGACTCATTCTCTGAGGCTAAAACGAAGGCATTAACTTGGAGGCAGCAAGAATTTACAGGGGTTAATGCAGACAATGCCTGAGAGTAAAACATAGGTAATCTTCTCTCTGTATTAGGACAGACCAGGAATCTCTCCTCTGAAGCTAGGGGTGTGACCATGGCTGACAGAGAACAGGGATTTACCAAAGGAAACTCAGAGAGCTGCCCCACAGAGGTTAATACAGAAATAACCCTGGGAACAGAACTTAGGGATTCTTTCTCTGACGGGGAAAGCGCACAGGACTGCCTAGCAGAGTTAAAAGCTGGAAAACCCTGAAGAGCTGGAGTGACAGATTCGGAGTTAGAAATAGGGGAACAAAGGGACTTATTCTCTGATAGTAGAACCTTAGTGTTGGCTAGTGAAACATATGTATTTTCCAGGGGAACCTCACAGGACTGCTCGGCAGAGGTTAAAGCTGGAAAACCCTCAAGACCTAGAGAAAGGACTTCTGAGCTAGAAATAGGAGAACTAATGAACTTATTCTCTGATACAAGAACATTAGTGCTGGGTAGAGCAACATATGTATTCTCCAGGGGGACCTCACAGGACTGATCGGCAGGGGTTAACGAAAACATATCATTGGTGTCAGGGAACCCGGCCATACACTCAGGGCAAGGATCCGTGGTAGACCAGGGATACAGCCAAGCGGCAGCGAAGCTGGCGAGGGGAGGATCCTGTTCCTTTATGCAAATGTCCAATGTCATGGAAAGGATATGGAGTGTTTTTTGGGCATCAGCCAACATGAGGAGAGGGTCCTCTTTGGCTATATAAATGTCTAAAGACAAGGCCAGGGAAGAGAGTTCTTTTTGGGCGTCGTCCAGTTCCAAAGGGTACACATTCTCCCAGGTTATAGGGTAACCAGGAAAGCAAATACAAGCGGCCAGTGATTGTTTTAAGTCCTGGAGGCGGTAAACCTTCATCATGAGATCATTACGGCATTTATTTTGCAAAGGGGTTAAACCTACAAACACAATCAGATCTCCAATCAGGGGTATTATCTCACATAGAAACTGGTATTCAGACTGGGACTGGTCTACAGGCCGGGACAGGCTTTCAGATAGAAACTTACCAACCCTCACCACAGGGCGGTCCGAGTTTGTGGGGCCGAGCATACTGTCAGGGTTCTGCTCACCACAAACCAGGGTCGGACCGCGAGGCTGAGGTGGGGTTGTAAAAGCACCGACCTGAGACCGCGCAGACTGATCCGGATTGCGCAGTTCGTTGTCGTACATCGCAGGATCAGGATATGAGAAGACAGCGTCGTCGTTGTACAAGCCAGGGTCAGGGCTGGAGATATCAGGATAAACATTGTTCAAGCAAGAGTTTGGCAACATGTAGTCAGGAGAGCCCCGCTTCAGCTTAGGAGCGCGGGGTTGGGCTCTGCGCGAGCGACGGCCATGGCCCATGGTGCTGGTCACAGGAGATGGTAAGCAGACCAGCGTAGCACACCGCTTTGCTGCACGGGTGAACCAGTGCTACAGCGCAAGAGTCCTGAGCGGCCTGGGGAATCCTCTGTAACAGCGCAGGAACCAGGACACGACCTCTCTAGATTAGGGAAAGAGTAGGCCCCAGGAACCAGGAATCTATAGCAAGACAGGGAAACCACCGCTGCAGTGCAGGAATCCAAGAAGCTGAAGGACGCAGGGACGAAACCTCCGCTTCAGTGCAGGAATCCAGGAGGCTGAAGGACGCAGGGACGCAACCTCTGCTTCAGCACAGGAGAACAGGAAGCTGAAGGACGCAGGACGGAACCTCCGTATCAGCATAGGAGAACAAGCGGGCTTGAAGGGAGCTGAAGGACGCAGGGCGGAACCTGGTATCAGCATAGGAGAACAAGCGGCTTGAAGGAAGCTGAAGGACGCAGGGCGGAACCTGGTATCAGCATAGGAGAACAAGCGGCTTGAAGGAAGCTGAAGGACGCAGGGCGGAACCTGGTATCAGCATAGGAGAACAAGCGGCTTGAAGGAAGCTGAAGGACGCAGGGCGGAACCTGGTATCAGCATAGGAGATCAAGCGAGGGCTTGTGGCAAAACAGTAGTGACATCCAGTTAGGACTATGCTCGGCAGGGAGCATTATGGGAAGACAGTACTTAAAGGCCAGCGGGCCAATCCCCGGAGGGGGGTGTGAAGGTACTGCTCCAATGAGTGAATGCAAGTCTAGGTTGCAGTGATAGGCTGCACAGCTGCAATAGATACCAGAGGGAGTGTGTATTGCTTTGGTGAGTGAATCCAGGCTGCAGCAAACATCAGGAGAGGTGCTCCAAGACTGCACAAGGCTGCAAGGTAAGGCAACCAGTAAACTGCGGAGCGGATTCCTTACAGCTGCTAACTGCGCTTGCAGAGTGGGGGCTTACATTTGGCGGGGTCGCGGTCGGTACCCTGTCTGAGAGTACTGCGACCTGGCGTGTAAGTGTCACAATTTGATCCGCCATGGCCTGGTTATGCTGAAGCAGATTAGAGAGAAACTGTTTAAGTTCGGTCTGGTCTGCGTCTTGTGGGCTCGACATAATGTTACGCCGGTGCTGCCCGCAGACCAGACCCGTTCCCTGTGCTGAGGTGGGACGTAGGGATACACGCACCCGCAGCAAAGGGAGCGCGTCCGGAGTGTGGTGTTAGTGTTGTCAGGCCAGGTATAGTAATGAAGACAATACTTGCCGGTACCGGTAGTAGAGGAGGAGTAGTTATTGCCGTTGCCAAGATCAGGGATAGGAGAGTTGCGGATGATCGAAGGTATAAGCCGTGTTACAGGAATGCCAGAAGTCACGAAGTCCAAGTAGAGCCGAAGTCGAGAGCCAGAGGGGGTAGTCGTCCAATCCGCGTCAATATCTGAGGAGTCACTGAGAGAGTAGTCAAATGCTTCCATACAGAACTATGTCGAGCGATGAGTGATGGGAAGCACAGGCATAATAAAGCTGGGCAGGCCAATGGGAAAAGGGGGCAGGCCTGGAGTACTGCAAGGAGTCCTCCCTGATAGGAGGGAGGTGTTACAGCCCAGCTGAGTGTAATCATTGATTTGGAAAAAATGGGGGGTACAGTGATTTGTACTCCAAAGGAAATTCACTCACATGCACACTACCTACCATTTTTTCTGATTCACTTCAGTTCACAGTTGCACCTACTTTTCATTATCAATCGAATGTATTACTATTATAATTCTCTTCACAATTAGTATGGTTTAGCTGCTCACTCCCTTATCCCCTTCTTTTGTTTAATCATTGACGCCTCACTGCAGGAGCAGTGGTTAAAAGTGCTCTGTTAGGCGTGTTCTCTGTAAGCTGGGAATGCATGCACATAACGTCTGAGGCTGGCGTGCGTGCAGGAGGGCGTGGGCACGCCCGGCGCTGAGCAGAGTAATCGCCGAGGGGAGTGATCCCGCGACGGCGGCAGGGGTGAGGAGCCGTGGAGGACGGTAAGGCAGGATTGTTTTGTGGGTCCAGGGGCTCCCTGCGGAGAGAGGGTGCTCTGTGTGGGAAGCTAGGAGAACGCCGATTCAAGACATGCTTTAAGTCAGCTATCTCTCCGCACTGTTTTGGGCAGAGCGGAGAGTATCCCCTGACAAATTTAGAGAGTTTTAGTGGGGTGTGACCCCAACGCATAAGGACTTTATATGCGTTCCCCTTTAACATAGAACAAACTGAGCCTTTGGCTGCAGCTTGCAGGATTCTGTCCCAGTCTTCGTCCTCTAGTGTCTCCCCTAAGTCGGACTCCCATTTTCTCATGTAGCTTAGTCTTGATTCGTCTGTCTTCTCAGGACAGATCACTTCCCTGTACAACCTAGAGTTTAGTCCCCTTGTGTCTGTACCTTTGAAACACAGCTGCTCAAATTTTGTTCTTGCTGGCCTGATTAGGAATTTATTATAAAAGGCTCTGATCTGAAGGTATCTAAAAAATTCCGTATTTGGTATTTCTTTTTCGGATTGAAGTTTCTCAAATGTTTTAATACATTTTCTCCCTTCCAGATCCTTCAGTCTTGTATATCCAGACTGTATCCAAATCAAGAAATTGTTACTGAGCATCCCCGGAGTGAAATCCGGATTCTTTAGCAGTGGGGTCATCAGGAAGTGTTTGGACGTTAAACTATATCTAAATTTAGTGAGCACCCACACTGATAACGAGTTCGCCATAGCCTGCAGCAGCATTCCCACTGTGTTATAACATTTTTTAGGTTCACCAGATTATATTGTGCAACTCTACTGGTGCGCAGCATGTTTTCTCCAGTGTCACCCACCTCCGCAAGTTCGGGTCTGTGTGCCACTGGATAATTTGAGTTAATTGAGCTGCTTTGTAATATGCCATCAAGCAAGGTACCGCTAGTCCTCCTTTTGTAGTTGGCCGTTTTAGTATGCTCTTCGCGATTTGCGGGCTTTTCTTATTCCAAATAAAATGCATTATTCGTGACTGGAGCGAGAGCATGTGCACCTGGACCATGGGTAGTGGTAAGGTTTGAAATAAGTATAGCACTTTTGGGAGGAGGTTCATTTTTATACTATGGATTCTTCCAAACCAGGAAATGCCTTACCTCTCCCATACTCTGAGATCCTCTCCTAAAGTCTTGAACAATCTGGGGTAATTTGCTTTGTATAGGGATTTGTAGTCTCTAGTGATATAAACACCTAGGTATTTAATAGCTGAGGCTTGCCATTTGAAATTAAAGTTTAACTCGATCAATTTTTCTACCGGTTTTGGGAGGTTTATATTGAGGGCTTCGGATTTAGTCTGATTAATCTTAAATCCTGAAATTTGATTACATTTCCCCAAATCTTGAAGACATTGGGCAGAGAGGTAAGTGGTTTGAACAACGTCAGGATCACGTCATCTGCATATAACGCTACTTGGTGGGATTGGTACTTTATTTCTATCCCTGAAACATCTGTGTTGAGCCGAATGTGTGCCGCCAGGGGTTCTATACAGAGGGTGAATAAAAGCAGCGACAAGGGGCACCATTGTCTGTCCCGCTACGGATATTGAACTGATCCGATGGGAAACCCTGATGTCTTACCCTTGCCGTTGGGGTGTTGTATAATGCTAAAATGGCTTCTAGTACATGTCATTCAAAGCCAAACTCCCCTAATGTTTCTTTTAAGTAGGGCCATCTATCCTATCAAAGGCTTTCTCAGCATCCAGACTTAACACCATTGATGGGATGTTTTGTTTTTTTTGGCCAGATCGATCAAGTCTATAATCCGTCTGGTGTTGTCTGCTGCTTGTCTGCCTCCGATAAACCCTACTTGATCCGGATGTATCAATCTGGGAAGAACGAGACCCACCCTGTTTGCTATTAGTTTGGAGAAAATGTTGATGTCTGAATTGATAAGGGAGATGGGCCGGTAGCTCTTACAGTCTGCCTGGTCCTTACCAGATTTATGGATCAATGAAATTGGTGCTTGGAGCATTTGGGCAGGGAAGGAGGCCCCCTCCAATATCTCATTAAATAATTTCAATAAGTGCGGAGCTAGAATTTTAAGATATTTTTTATAATATAAATTTGAGAAGCCATCTGAGCCTGGGGCCTTTGCTGGTTTGAGTGACTTTATCACCTCTGCTAGCTCCTCTAAAGTAAAGTCCCTTTGTAACGTCATCTTCTCCTCTCTGCTCAATTTGGGTAATTGTGCCTCTTTTAAAAAAAAATTAAATTTTTCTCTTATCTTTTGCGTGTGGCTGACCTTATCTCCATCATAGAGAGTCTCATAGTACTGTTTAAATTCGTTCATGATTAATCTAGGATTGGAGGTAAGGTCCCCCCCCCCCTGTGTTGGAATTTTTGAAATACCATAATTTGGAAGCTTAGTGCATAGCTTGTTGGCAAGTAAGGTTTCTGGCCTGTTGGCTTTTTCGTAAAACTTTCTCTTAGACTAGGCCAACTCCTTCTCGGCCTTGGAGGATAGCAACAGATTAAGTTTAATTTTGGTGTCAAGGTGTCGTCTTGTTTGTTATCCCTATGGTGGGCCGTGAGTTGTGCTAATCTCTCTCGCTGCTCCTTTATCTGACCTTCTTTTTCCATTTTTTTTCTACTTGCCAGATTCATTAAAATCCCCCTAAGGGTCGCCTTATGGGCCTCCCAAAGTATAGAGTGTGAAGATACACTTCCTTCATTTGTGTTGAAATATTCTTTAATTTTTTCACCTATTTCTGCCTCTGATGCCGGGTTTTTTAATAGAAGCTCATTGAGCTTCCAGTTTGCTCCGGGTCTGTCCAAAGAGCTTAACGTGCACCGCAGCTCAATCGGTGCATGGTCTGACCAAGAGATGTCATGAATCCCCGTATGGGAGACCACTGGAATCACTCTATTCGATACTAGGAAGTCATCTATTCTGCTGTATCTGTTGTGGGGGTGCGAGAAAAAGGTGTGTTCCCTCGTTACAAGGTGTTGTTCCCTCCATATATATACCAAATGACAATCTCTCAGCCCCTGAGTTATTGTTAGTACGTCCTGTCTGTGTGTTTGGTTAGTCCCCGTACATCTGTCCAAGTCTGGGTCTATAGCTCGGTTGAGATCGCCAGCTAGGAAAACACTGCCCCTTGCGACTTTATGGAGTTTATTGAAAAAGAGCACAAAAAACTCTGGGTCTTGGTCACAAGGAGCGTATAAAGAGGCTATTGTGATCTCTTGTCCTTGGATTGTACCTGTCAATATAATGTATCTCCCAGTAGTATCTATGTATGTTTTCTCAACTTGTAGTGATATCCTCTTATGGATAAGGATGGCTACTCCTTGTTTTTTCACTGGAGCTGACGCCAGATAGAATGATCTGAAATCCTTGTCTAAATATTTTGGGTAATTTGTCTTTGAGAAATGTGTTTCCTGAAGGAAAAACAACTTCGGCTTTTTACGTTTATAGTCTTCAAATGCGATTCTACGTTTGATTGGACTATTGAAACCTTTAACATTGTGTGAGATTATGGTTAATTCACTACTCATCTATGCTACTTGTTTGGGCTGCTTCCGATTTGTGGTGTGTCCTTGGTTCTCTTGATCTACGTCTTTGAGGCGATTCTAACTTGCAGTCTTCTCCATACACCATCGCAACCGACCTGGGATGGGGGGGGGGGGGGGCGGAGAAGGGAGGATGCAAAAGGGAAACTGGGTGGGACACACATACAACCACATAACAAACAATAAAAGAGTGTCCTCGGAACCTTGGCTCGTTCGACTAAATTCCAAGTCCATTGCCTTTGGGTGTTGGAGGGTCCAAGTGGAGCTCGAGATTTCGCCTCTCCTGTCTCCCTTTCCTTTGACGCGCACCCAAAGGACTTCGCCAGAGCCCTGGGTTAGTTCCTTACCCGACTCCATCTGTAGGCTCATGTAGACAGCAAAGCAGGTTCTACTTCCACCCCTCCTGCCCCGCTTCTAAAGCCATTTATTTTACAAACAAAAAACCTCTCTCTTTTTTTTTTTTTAAACACATAATTCTTAACTCTCCCCTTTTGTGCCCTCTCCTCCTAGCTCATACTAATCCTTGCCTCTTTCCAGGTTCCATCCTCTTTTGACCTTGGTGTTTACGCTACTATAGGGTATATTCTGTGTCTTTTCTATTGGCGTTGCTCTATTTTTGCTTCTTAGACTTCGCCCATCTACACTTGTAGATTTGGTATGCTGATTTCTCTCTCATCACGTTTTCTACTATCCCTTTAAAACAATAACGTACTTTACTTAGTCTCTTACTCCCCCTTCCTCTCATCTCCACCTCTCCCTCTTCTATCTTTTAGCTTCACTTACTCTTTTGCCCTCTTATACATCCTTCTGCCTTCACACTGACTTTCACCTCCTCTTATCATTGCTCTTTCTAACTTGCAATTACACTCATCTGTTTCCCTTCCCCAGTCTTCCACTTCCTTTACTTTTCTTATTATAGCTCGCTCACTTTCCTCTCACCCTTCTCCAGCCAGCCCCTCACTGTCCTCCTCCCTTACCCCTCCTCCCTCTCTGTCCATTCGGTGCCCCTTCCTCCCAGATTATCTCTCCTCTCTTTTATTAGAAAAAAAGGATGGTGTACATAGCGCTAAAAATATCGATATAAATCAGAATATAAAGTTATAAAATACAAACCACAATGTGAAATATTAACTATTAACTAAATATGGAACGGCTGCCAGGAAAAAAACTAACCCAAACACAGTTAGTGAAAAACACAGAGAAAACAATACAGACCGGCGCCTCAATGTCCAAAAGGAAAATAAGTCCAAAGATGTGCTGCAGTATCCAGTACAGGTGATCCAGTTGTTAGACAGCAGACTCCACAGCAGCAACCGTGGTATATAATGCAAGGGAGATAAAGGGAGAAATCATAGCGTGACACTGTATAAATGAACCATAAACACAAACGCACACACACACAAGACATACACCACTAACAATACTGACAGGCTGACTATATAACAAACCTTTACTGGATACTGCAGCACATCTTTGGACTTATTTTCCTTTTGGACATTGAGGCGCCGGTCTGTATTGTCTCCTCTCTTTTATTGCTCTCTCTTTATCTTTCCTTCTCTTACTACCTGCCCTAAATTCCTTCTGTGATTCTCATCTTCACTTCCCTCTTCCTTTCTGTCGACTTACTGTATCCCTTGTCTTTTTCACTTCTTAGCCCATTCCTTAAACTCTCTAGCCCACTCCTGTCTTTACTTCTCAGATCCTCATCTCGTCTGTTAGCTCTTGTCTTTTCCTTCTGATAATGTGCTCCCTTTACCCCTCTGTCTTCGTTGGAGTCCTCCTACCAGTTTCTGCTGTCTCCCTCTATTACTTCGTCTGTCGCCTGTCTCTCCCTCCGTCTCTCCATCCCGGTTCATTTTCTACCCAGCGTATTAACTTTCCTCCCTGATTCCTGCCCCTTGTCTCGTTTCATGATCTCTTCCTGTACTTCCGTCCCCCTACCGGACTTTAATATGTAGGTTGCCGTTCATAAGGGTGCGTTCCTCTGCGGACCCCTCTGGTCCGGCGGAAGCTCCGCTGGTATCCTTTTCCAGCTCTACTTCCGGTGGGTCTTGTCTCTATATTCATCCCCTCTGCTGCAACCTCGATGTCGTTTCCAATCCAACCAATATGGCCACCGGTGATTCTCCTCGTGAGGGGATTGGGCATCTGGGTTCCGCCATCTTGGATCCATCTTCGTACCACAGCAGAGGTGAGAGCGCCTTCTTCTTCCGCTCTGCCTCAGTTTCCTGGTTCTGCGTCTCAGCATGGTTCTCAGGGCTCCTCGTGGCCGCTGCCATCTTCGCGTACCTAGGCTGGTACATCAGGTAGGGAAGCTGTCGTTGTTATTTATGTTATTTCTTTTCTTTTAGAGGAAACCTCCGACTGCGTGGAACTCCGCAATTGAAGTCATTGTCTCTGGAGAGTCACTTAAGTCGCTGCATGGCTTAAACTTTATTTAACAATACATGGGGGATCATAAAAACAGAGAAACTGATCCAACTTGAAACTTTGATTGTTATCTTCGCTTTCTTCAGCCTTTGTCCGCCCGGGTTTTGGGGAAGCCCCCCGCTGTCGACCAGGATGTTTCGGGAGCTGTTCCTGCTTCCACCGTGGCACTGGGGGCTCCTTTGAGGCCCTATTTGTGGAGGAATTCGTCTCCGTCCTCGGGGTCTTTCAATGTAAATGGCCTCCCATTTCAGATTACCATCAACCCATACGGGAAGGTCCATCTATACTGGATATCTTTATCCCTGAGTACCTTTGTGATAGGCATTAGGTTGCGTCTTCTCAGGAGCGTAGTTGGTGAAAGGTCCTGGAAAATGAGCAGCTTGATTCCTTCAAATTCCGTGCATGGTGTGGACCTCGTTTTTTGGAGCACTGCCTCTCTGGTACTATAAAAGTGAAGCCGTACTATGATATCTCGCAACTGCTCTGTTTGCAGCGGTCTTGATCTTATTGCCTGTCCACCTCAAGTTTTTCTTTGGGGGTGTCAGGGAGGAGATCCTCCAGCCATCTAGCCACAAATGCTTTGCAGTCTCCCGTAGCTTCTGGGACTCCCCGAATCCTTATATTGTTACGCCGATCACGGTTCTCAGCATCCTCTTGATTTTCCCTCAGTTCGTTGATTTGATGTTGTATGTCTGTGTTTTTCTTTGTATTTTTCTTCATCGCTTTCGTTGTTAGATCCAGCTGTGTCTCTATTTGTCCGGTTCTCTCCCCCAGGTTGCCTACTTCTTTTCTTATTTCTTTAAGTTCAGCTTCAAATAACGTCTTCATGTCGTTATAAAGACGGTTGTAGTCCCGTCTCCGTACCCGTAGCATTTCTGGGTTGTCGCTTTCTTCCTCCTCATGCTCCGTATCAGAGCCCAGATTTGAAGCTTTCTCTCTCCTGGATCCGCTGAAGAAATCAGGCAGTCCCTTCTTCCTCTGGGTTTTTGTTGTTCTTTTACACATCCCTCAGTATGTCTACTCCCTTTACAGTTGTTTTTGGGCAGTTTTGCAGATTTTGAAAGGTTTTTATTTAATGCTGTCTTTAAGCGGGGCACAGAGCTTTCAGGTTATACAACCCTCCTCTCTGCCGTCGCGCATGCGCCTCTATTTCTATACTTTCTATTTTTAATTACATCTTCCACCTTTTCCGTTTGTGATTTGAATATTATTATTATTATTGTTATTGTTATTGCTGTTGTCTATATATTTATTTCACTTTACACTTTTTCACATGCACCACTTTGTAGTTTGTGTGCACCCTTAAAAAAAACTGTTTCCATTTTCTGTTCTATGACAAACCTCAAAGGAGTATATTTTCAGTTCTAAGTACTGAACCATGGCATCAGAATGAATCTATTACCCACTTTGTTGCTAAACATTCTTTCATTTATGCTTAGCATAATAGGAAGTAGCATAGTAGCATAATAGGAATAGCATAGTAGGAAGTGAAAATAATTATGCAAACAGCAGGTTATAAGGCACAAAAAACAGAGATTGTAAGCTCCAAGGGGCAGGGACCTGTGCCTGCAAAATGTCACTGTAAAGCACTTTGTAAAACTAGCAGCGCTATACAAGAACATACTATTATTATTATTATTATTAGATATAGTATTTATAACACAAATAAAATCGTGTTTACTAAACTCTCCCTATCTTGGTTTCAAATTCATAACATATGCACTGTAATTAATGAGGAAAGAATATAATGAAATAAGAAATGCAAGGTGGACTTTCACTTTAATGTGTTGGGTGAAATAGGGCTTTTGAACAAAAAATGTAAATGATATTTGATAATAGGAATATGCAAATATTCTTAGATTTTAATAAAAATGGAGCTCACGTGCCAACTTCCCTTTCGTCTTTTTTTTGCTATAGCTATTCTCATTTTAGTCCAATTTATCTCTGTAGTAAATTCTTGAAAAAGATGGAGAACATCTTTGGGAAAATTGAATTAATGCTCCTGATACTGGAAATTGAAAAGCAAAGATTGTCTGATTTCTCCTGTGCAATATTTGCACTCATTTTCACTCCTTTCCAGATGTCAGAACATTACACAGTATAAACCTCAGTGCAAATATAGATGTCTTTGAGTAGGGCAATGCATATGAATTCATGAAAAGTTCAGTTTTTAGCTTCCAAAAGCATTTAATAGGTCTTTATTTAAAGTTTATCATGATTTATTATCTAACTTTAGTACATCTTTCACTTGAAAATGGGAATGCAGTGTGAAAGGAAATATTTAGAGATACTGTGGGGCCGATTCACTAAGCAGTAGTACTGCTGCGGCCGAGTTTATTCGAGCATTTGCCCGTTCTCGGCCGCAGCAGTAACCTGGCTCGCGCCGGAGGGTGCCGGGCGCGCGCCGAAGCAGCGGAGGAGCGCCCTCCGATCGGGGCTTTCTTCCTCCCGCTGCCGGGTCCGCCGGGTCCCCCGGAACCCCCTGCCGCCGTCCCCCACATCGTGGGACACCAGGGCTCCCTCGGGGAGCCCTGGACGCGCGTGCAGGGGGCGCAGGCACCCGATGACGCGTGACCGCGCATCGGTGACGCGCGGCACGCCGAGGGGATGTCACTAGCAAGCCGGGAAATCTCCCGGCTTGCGGAACTGGCCGCACTGCAATAAAACGAGTCGCCAGTGTAAGTGCTTTAAAGTGAGATAAATGTCTTTATAGCGTGATACTGCCTGCTGTGAGATTCACAAGGCAGTTGTAAGTGCTTTAAAGTGAGATAAATGCCTTTATAGGGGGTATGCACTAAGCTCTGCGTTTTTACGCCCGATTGGAAACATTTTGCTCAGTCGAAAAAAGTGAAGCCAAAGGCGGGATTCACCAACAAGTTCAGGGCATTTTGGATCGGCCGAGCAAAAAATGTCAGATCGCGCAAGCTGCTTCTTCCCCCCCCCCCCTGCTATTGTGCTTAAACTTGTAAAGCGCGATAGCTGCTAGAAAAAAAGCCTGTAAGAACTGCATGGAGACGCTGCGTCTCTTACAGGCGATCGTGAAGCATACATATACATTATAATACTAGTGTACATGAGCAGGGGTCTCTTGAGCTGAACCGCATTGGTTTCAGCCTCGGGGACCCCTACTTCATGTGATACTGGCCCCGTTATGAGATGCTGGTATCCCCTGTACTTTTAAAGCTCCTGTGTCACGTGATCGGGGAATTTAAATCCTTCAGGGGGATACCGGCACCCCATAACAGGGCCTGTATCTCATGAAGTAAGGGGTCCCCGGACCTGAAACCAATGCGGTAGTATCAAAACACACATATCAATAAACTATAATTCATTACTGTAGCGGCTATCCGCTATGGTAATGAAGCTGCATTAATGTCATTTTTAATAATAGTGTGCGAGAGCAGGGGTCTCCTGAGCTGAACAGCATTGATTTCAGCCTGGGGTGCTGGTATCTCCTCCATTATTTACATCTTCCCCCGTCATAAAAAATAAAATCAATAACATAATAAAAAAATTCAAAACCTGTAAAAGTAAAATAACATACATTTATCTTGTTTACTTACCTTTAGATCATTTCACCCACGGAATCCCGGAGACTCCACTTACTCACAAACTAATCCATGCACAGGAACCAGGTTAAAAAAAAAAAAAGTATTTTTCTTTCTTTACATTTGTAATCCATATCGTCACTCTTCCTGGGTCTTCTGGGGTCTTCATCTGTCTCTTCCTTTCATCTGTGTCTTCATCTGGCACGCCTCTTCTTCCTTCCTTCTTTCCTCCTCGGCTTCTTGCTCTAAATTTTTTTTTTTGGTGACATCATGTAAACGAAATTAAGCCAGCCAATCAGAATTGCTTTGCTTCATTTCCCTTTAAGATGAAGCCTGTGATGTTTTGATTTTGCTATGTGATGTTTTGATTTTGAGATGTGCTGTGTTTGACGTTGCTATGTGATGTTTTTATTTTGGGCATGTTTTGGTAATCCTTAACCATTTCTTTGTATATTGGTTAATCAGGACCATATCATATATATATGGAGGGTTTTTGTCACTTTTTTTACTCACCATAACTTAACTCTCAGTATTATGGTTTAGCCTATCCCATAGCCTATCTTGCATTCCCAGTAAAATCAACCCCACACTGATGAGACCCATCAAGGTCGAAACAGCTGTCTGTGGGTGGTTTTCTGGGTATGCACCTTAACCCTGGCTGTGCTCAAAGCTGTGACCATGCAGAAAGCTTAAGCCTATAGGGAACCATGTTAAAAATGGTTAATGAGGCAAAAAGTGACACTGTGTGCTCATTTGCATGTCATTTCCCAGAGTCCCTTGCTGTAGTGGAAGTGCTGTATGCTGGGTGATAATGGGGAAAGGCGGGGTTGCAGACCTGCCTAAGACATGCAGATGAACATACAGTTATATTTGCATATATATATATATATAATATATATATATATATATATATGTGGGCATGATCTAACCACTGCACAAATGAATGGGTGAAGGGTGGCGGTAGTTGCCTGGGGAAGGTTTTAGGCCTTGTGGGTGGGTATCGGGCAGGGTTTGTTAACCCGTTAATTACTTTTGTGGTTATTAACCACTAAGGTGATTAAGGGGTTAGGGGAAATTAGAATGTATTTTGCTATGTATTTTTCTGGCAACGGAGGACAGGAACCTTGCAATATACTGATGAGGATGCACATCACATTGCCAAGGGTAAGTAGAAGGGGTTAATTTTATTTATTTATGCTGTTTAATGTGTTTAATAATTGGCAAATAATCTATTATCCATATCTGGATAATAGTTATTTTGCCCACTACTGAACTGTATGTGTGGTGAGGGGGGGGGGGGGGTAGATTTATTTAAATGTAGACCCATGTTTTATTTTTTTACATACATGGTTGGTACCTTAGGTCTGCGGAGACCTATGGAGACCACCTGAGGACCCCCGGTCACCCAAGGGTACCACCTGCAGACCCACGGGGACACCTATGGGGAAGAACCGGGTTCCCCACAGCTGTGGGGGCCACGCGGATCCACAGGGACCACCTGAGGCCCCAGACCCCCATGGTAGCCACCAGAGGACCCCCTGGGTACCACCTGAGGGCCCTCTGACACCTGTGGAGATGACAGAGGGACCCCAAACACCCGTGGGATTACTCATGGACCCTATTAGGGCCCATGGTTACCTGCAGGGACAACATGGAGGCCAACGGCAGCTAGCGGGCACCACTCTGAGGCCCCCAGACACCCGTGGGCACCCCCCGGGTACACTGTGGGGCCTGCGGTCACCCATCGGGCCCACTTGGGACTACCGTCGACCTGGGGTATTAAGCCTGTATGTAAAATAATAAATCATGTTTTTATGGGAGGGGGGGTGGGCACAGGGGGTGGGTGGGTTATGTATTGTTTATTAAATATGGTAATGTTTATTGTGGGACCTAGGAGGTGGGTAGTGGGGCTATTCTATGTATTGTTTGGTTAGGCCTCCCGGGTGAGTAGTGGTGGAGAGTGGGTTAACCCCTTAATTACTCTGGCGATTAGTAACCGCTAAGGTGATTAAGGTTTTAGGGGACAATAGATTGTCGCTTTTTATTTTTGTGAAATTTTTACAGCCTGGCAATGGTGTGTGCAAGATATATTTATTTTATTTATTGTGATTAATGTATTTTAAATTGGCAAATACATTATTATTCATATGTGGATAATAGTAATTTTGTACCTTATTGTACTGTATGTCCAGCTCCTTTTGCCTCTGCCTTAAGCTGGTGAGTTTTCACTATGGCTTCACTATGGATCCAGAGAAATTGAGGGCTATTCTGGACTGGCCGTTACCGAATTCCCTAAAAGCAATCCAGCGCTTGGTCGGTTTCTCTAACTACTATCGGAAATTTATCCTCAATTTTTCTACTACCGTCCTTCCTATTACCGCCCTTAACAAGAAAGGCCTGACCCGTCGTCATGGTCGCCTGAAGCCACCAAATCGTTCGAGTTCCTCAAGAGGGCCTTCGTCTCCACCCCTATCCTCCGTCACCCGGACACGTCTCTCCCCTTTTCCCTTGAGGTCGATGCCTCCGATGTTGGCACAGGGGCAGTACTATCTCAAAGGTTCACTCCTCAAGACAAGCTCCACCCTTGTAGCTTCTTCTCTAGGAAATTTTTGTAGACCGAGAAAAATTACGACGTCGGGAACAGGGAACTCTTGGCAATCAAGCTAGCCTTACAAGAATGGAGACCTCCTCGAGGGCACCAAGGACCCGGTAGCTATCCTCAGCGACCATAAAAATTTATTGTACATCGAGCACGTTGGGCACTTTTTTCTCCCGGTTTAACTATACGATCTCGTACATTCCGGGCACCAAGAATATCAAGGCCGACGCACTCTCACGTCAGTTCTCTACAGAAGAGAGATCAGATAAGGTTACGGAAACCATCTTACCTTCAAATTGCATAATTTCTGCAAATACGTTTGATATCCTGGATAAAATCACTGAAGCCTAGGCCCACATTCCCGGGAGAAAAAAGGTGCCAGAAGGACGTCTGTACGCCGCTCCACAATTTTGCCACAAAATCCTGGACTGGGGGCATTCATTCAGATCGGCTGGTCACCCTGGTTTCAAAGGACGCTGGACTTAATCAAACGTACCTTTTGGTGGCCAAAGATGAGCAAGGACATTCAGGACTTCACGAAAGCTTGTCCGGTATGCGCACAGAGTAAGTCCGCCCGACACAAACCATCGGGGTTGCTTCTGCCCCTTCCCATCCCCGAACGGCCTTGGAAGCATAAATCCATGGATTTCATAGTGGAACTCCCACTCTCCAAAGGGATGAATACGATCCTCATAGTAGTGGATAGGTTTTCTAAGCAGGCACATTTTGTACCCCTCAATGGTCTCCCCAATTCGGCCACCTTAGCCGACGTATTTTCTAAAGAGATATTCAGGTTACACGTCATTCCTCTCACTATTGTCTCGGACAGGGGCACGCAAATCATCTCTAAATTTTGGCGAGCGTTTTCTCAGAGACTTTGCATTTCTCTCCTCTTCTCCTCGGGCTATCACCCTCAGACCAAAGGCCAAACGGAGAGAATGAACCAGACCCTGGAGCAGTATCTTATATGTTTCGTCTCCGAATCTCAAGACAACTGGGTAGATCTATTACGATGAGCTCAGTTCGCGATTAATTCTCTGAGGAATGAATCCACGCAAGAGTCGCTGTTCTTCGTTAATTATGGGTTCCACCCCAGTCACCTTCCTCTCTCCTCACTCCTCTCAGGAGTGCCTGCAGCTGATGTTCAAATTTCTAATCTACAAGTTTCTTGGAAGAAGATCCAAAAGGCATTACAGGGGGCTGTCCGAAAACTGAAGACACAAGTAGATCGGCGCCATCAGTTGGCTCTGGAGTACAAGCCAGGGGACAGAGTCTGGCTTTCCTCCAGGAATATCAAACTTAAGACTCCTTCTCAGAAGCTGGCGCCTAGATTCTTGGTCCCTTTCAAGGTCCTCGAACGGATTAACCCGGTAGCTTATCGCCTTCTACTGCCTCCTGCTATGAAGATACCCACAGTCTTCCACGTCTCCCTTCTAAAACCCTTCTTTCAGAATGCACACTTCCCAGACCATCCTCGCAGACCCAATCCAGTTGTGGTTCAAGGGCAAAAAGAATTTGAGGTATAATATATTCCGACTCTCGTTTCTCTAGAGGCAAACGTCACTTCCTCGTTCACTGGAAGGGGTACGGACCAGAGGAACGTTCTTGGGTACATCACCACCACATCCATGCTCCAGCATTACTTAAGTGTTTCCACCAGAAGTTTCCTCACAATCCTTGGGAGGATCGTCCGGAGTCCAATCCTCAAGGGGGGGGGGGTGGTACTGTAAGGGATCGGGGGACACGCTCCCTATGGCAGGTCCCCGCTGCTCCGGCTCCCTGCATCACCGCACATGCCGTGTGCCCTCCCCGTCGGCACCCTACCTGTTCCGACCGGGCTCTGCTCCTTTCCCCCTCGGCACACGCCGTCTCCACCCGCATGCTGCTGGGGCGCACACGGGTGCCTTAAAGGGAGCGTGCACCCGATCCTCTTGGCCGTCCTCCAGCACGCCTGGCTCTGCCTGCCACCTGCCGCAGGATATCACGGAGTTCTATGCCTGGCTCTCTTGTGTGTTTCAGCTCTCGCTCCAGTTCCCTTCCCCGTACCTTTGGGATTTGATCTCGGCTTCCGCTTGACTGTGTACCTCTCTAACCCCTGGACCCAGCTTTGGACTCTACTATGCTGCTCTCTCCTGTCCTCGACCTACGGCTTCTGGATCTCACTACTCGGACCTCTGGCGCCCGGACTCGTCAAGTATCTGGCTAACCCTCTCTCTACAGTTCAGGCAACGCACCTTACCACACTCCGAGCACGCCCTCACTGCTGTGGGTGCGTGTTATACCCTTACCCAACTCAATATTGGGGACTGGCCAGGTCTGTGGGCAGTACAGCGTTACAGTAACAAGGCAAGGCAGACAAGGCCGGAACAGAACAGACTGTGGCTCTCCACATGCACAAAAAATGATTATGCTCAGCCGATGAGCCTCTGGCTCAGCTGAGTATTTACAGGAAGCTGTGACGAATCACAGCAGGAGGCGTTTCACTGAGCAGGTTCTTATAGGAAGCTCCGCTGCTGGAGGCAGGTGTGCGGAGTCTTCCTGATGATATATTTACTGTGATACAGGAGCGTGCTGCATGCGCGCCATGCGTGTGTGTCACGCGCTAATGACGTCATCACATGGACGCAACCAGGAGGCGGGGGAAGTGGAGTTGGCATTTAGGTCCGCGCGGGTTGCGTGCACACTCCTATGATGATAACAGGCTCCAGGGTGAGGTTTGGGAGCGATGCTGGTATCTGGATGTATAGAGGGTAAGTTGTGCGTGCGCCGACCGCGCGGCGCCTCATGGATCCTTACAAAGACTAACCGTATGCTCAAAACAAGATTTATAGAGCATAAAAGCAAAATAGGATGTGGAGAGGAAGAAGTAACAATGTGTCTGTCGTGCGCATCAGTGTAGTTAACCAGGTCTGGATGCTTCGGACACTGGAGCCATGCGAGGGAGTTATGCCAGGCCACAGAGGTAACCGGTGCAGGGAGAGGGGTATGATACTTCACCTGCTTTCCTCCGGTTTGGGGCCCACTCTCCTCGTTGGCTCCTGCATGCTGCCGTCAAGAAGTATCAGGAAATTGGAAGGAAACGGCGCTACTGCGCATGTCCGGAAAAAAGCTCCCTGGGTATTCTTCACAAAACTTTATTGGACACACACAGGGCTACACCAGCATCTCCCCCTCTACGCGTTTCACCCTTTCACAGAGGGCGAAGTCCTCTGTGAAAGGGTGAAACGCGTAGAGGGGGAGATGCTGGTGTAGCCCTGTGTGTGTCCAATAAAGTTTTGTGAAGAATACCCAGGGAGCTTTTTTCCGGACATGCGCAGTAGCGCCGTTTCCTTCCAATTTTTTGTGGAGAGGAAGAGACCACCATAGTTCAACATTGTTAGGATTACATTTACAAAGAAGGAGGAAGGCTTCATATTGTAAAAACTTTCTCCAACAAGGAGCACATTAACGGTGCACACCTAGGCTGTTAAAACTTAACATTTATTTTGCTTGAATAAAATAATGGTACACATCTATATTAATAAACCTAAAAAATTAAACTGTGTGTATCGTGTTATTAAAAATAATTCAATGGGGGGTGCCAATTGGAGACTCTGTTGTTAATCTAAAATCATCATTATATAGTCATAGGATATTTATGATATAATAATCCTCCAATGATGGATCTGTGTATATTTCTGGATGCAGTTAAAGTGGTAATGTTGACATCAATTTTCAGACATTTGTCTGTATATCTCCCTACCACAGGAAAAGAAATATCTATGCATAAGGAATTAAACACATTGGTAGTCCTAATTGATATATGACTTATTGCTATGTAAAGGGAGGTGGGTCAGAGATACAGCTTACCTAATAGCTCACCATAGACCATGTAATTAGTGCATAAACACCTTAATGAAACTGCTGATGATTCAGACTTAATGTCCCTCACTATATATAAATGTCACAATCTATATGACACAGTTTGTTTGTCATTGTATAATTTTACCCTTGACTAATAGCAATACAATAATTACACAATAATATTAGTAGGAGTAATCAGTGCATGAGATATGGTGCAATGCACTACACAGTAAATGGTGAGAGGTAAGTGGATTGATTCCGTTTCTGTGACCCCCTAAACATGCAATTTTACCAACATTGGGAAGTCATTTGTTGCTCAAATAAATGGTGATGCAGTCTCACTTAATGCACACAACTAAGCCAGTGGTAGGAATTCATAGTAAGCTAGCACTCGGTGGTGCTTTCTCTCAGCCTGATACAACCTTGCATGCTGCAAACTGCCACAGTGTAGATACACGGAGTCTGGCACTCCCCGAACTATGGCGTCACCACGCGCCTGCGTCTGATGATGTCACCACGTGCACTGCCTAACGCGTTTCCCTTCCACCTGGGAGCTTCGTCAGTAGGATTACAGACACACTGTTGCCTCGCTTAAAATTATGGGTATTTGTAACAGGGGACTTACCCTGGTCAGAAAACTTGCCTCTAATCCAACAGTGTGCTGGTTAATTGACCAGCGCCTGGCTGATTAGAGGTGTTAGAAAAAGCCTGCCTTTGTGACAGGAAGTGATACTCCTTAGTTCACACCTGAGCTGATCTAGGAGACAGAGCAGAGATTCCATAGTCCACAACTGGGCTGAACTAAGGAAGGACAAATGTCTTGAGCGACAAGTTTACCACAAGACAAAGGGGACAAGATTCTAAACTTGGAGCCTGACATTGCCTGTGCACACAAGGGTGCGGTTCCAAGAGAGCAGAGAAGCTTCCCCTACAGCAGCCCAGCTAACAGATAAGACTATTCTAAAGACTAAACAAAGTGGGCGCAGAAAGGAAGGAGCAGATAAGATAATAGTACAGGCTGAAAAAAAACTGAAATGCATGCTTGCTAATGCAAGAAGCCTGACAGATAAAATGGGGGAGCTTGAATTAATAGCTGCAAGGGAGCAGTATGATATAATAGGTATTACTGAAACATGGTGGGATGAAACTCATGACTGGACAGTTAATTTAGAGGGTTATTCTCTTTTTCGGAAGGATCGGCCAAATAGAAGGGGAGATGGAGTATGTTTATATGTTAAACCGGATCTAAAACCTATTATAAGGGATGAAGTCTATGAAGGGAATGATGAAAATGTAGAGACTTTGTGGATAGAAATTAGCAGTGAAGGTAAAAGTATAAAGAAAATGTTTGTGGGAATATGCTATAAACCACCAAATATATGTGAGATTGAGGAAGCTAAAATACTTTTGCAAATGGAGAAGGCATCAAAACTGGGTCATGTTTGCATAATGGGGGATTTTAATTATCCAGACATAGACTGGGGCAATGAGATTAGCATTACAACAAAAGGGAACAGGTTTTTGGGGGTGCTTAAAGACAATTATATGACCCAAATTATTGAGGAACCAACCAGGAGAGGGGCAGTTCTGAATTTGGTCATATCAAACAATGTAGAAGTAATAACAAATATTCAAGTCCTTAGAAAAAGAATGGTGTATATAGCGCTAAAAAATATAGGTGAACACAATATCTATTAACAACAGTGTAATACGAAATAATAAATAATTATAATTAAATAAAATAGGCAAGGCTGCCAGGAATAACTAACCCAAACACAGTTAGTGGAACACAACAGAAAACAATACAGACCGGCGCCTTAGAGTCCAAATAGTGGGATATATAAAGGTCCAATGAATGGCTTAGGATATCCAATAGATGACAATCAAGTCCAGTGAACAGCAGGTTCCTCAGCAACAGCAATGATGTGATATGCAGGGGAGACAAGAGAACAAGATCATAGTGTACCAAATATGGTTAAAACATGTAACACATAGACAAACAAGCACATACAACAATAAACATGTAGGCTGACTAATAACAATAGAATTTAATGAACACAATAAAATACAGCAACTGGTGACGAGCAGGTCCAGGATCCGGTTGTGAAAAACCGGAATCCTACTTACAGCAAGTTCTCAGGATATGCGCAGGTGTAGGATTAGAGATGATCCGGCGGTGGGTGATGGTGGACGCGTGCCGCATGTAGAAGCCCGCAGGTAACTCCTCAGATTGCTGCCGTATAGGCAGCCTTGCCTTCCACTCCACGAGGTGCCCTCCACTCGCGACCGGAACTGCGTCACAGCGGGCGGGAAAGCCTGCCGCTCGCGCCCGGAAACACGTCACAGGGGGCGGGACACCGCTCCAAATCTCCCAACCTCACCGGGTCTCACTTCTGATGGTGATCCAAAATTGGCCGCGACTCCAGGGACTGCTACAATGATCTGCTCATCTATCAGTTATAAGCTGTTGAATGATACTCAAAGGCCCAACGCGTTTCGTGCGCATGCGCACTTCTTCAGGGAGTAGTGAGCACAGTCCATGACATCTTTAAAAACAGACAGGACCCACACCATTGGCTAGATGTAATATCACTCAAACTCAATTAGTGCTAGCCATGGTCAATTACAATACCTGTCAATCATGTTCTGTGTTAGAGGCAGCCTAACATACATAGACAACATAGATACAAATAAAACCAAACAAACATATATAAAATACACATTATTACACAAGTGTTACTGATCATACTTAGTACAACTTACTAGTCTAACCTTAGTTGATGATATACACTCAATGGTGTTAGTATTGAAATATTATCCCATATTGATGTGACAATTTGCACGCAAAAGATGTTTACAATTACAGCTGCAGTTGTTAGCTTAATTACCCAAAGATATTTAAAATGTATAAATAATTAAATAAATGAATTTAAAAAATCATTTTATTAAAAACTATTAATTTACATAGCATAGTTAAAAGACTATTTTAAAATACTTTTTAAAAATACTTTTACCAACCTCATTTAAGAAAAACACCTAAATCAAAATTAATGTTGAGACCATTAGGTGAGAGTGTCTTTAGTTCATAGATCCAGTAGGCCTCACGCCTACTGATCTGTTTTAGTTGATTGCCTCCCCTCCAATTATTTTGTACAGTTTCTATGGCTTGACACTTTAAACCCATCGGATTCCTATTGTGATGGATACTAAAATGATGAGAAACACTGTGTGTATTCAAACCTCTTTTTATATTATAAATGTGTTCATACACTCTCCTCTTGTAACATCTTCCAGTTCTACCCACATATTGCAGGCCGCACGGGCACTGCAATAGGTAGATTACAAAGGAGGAATCACAGTTTATTGATGTTTTAATGATGTATATTTTCTCTGTGACATTAGATTTAAAGACTTCAGTGCTATTACTAAACGATATCATATGAGAGAAAAAAGGACCCAGTCTTCCAGCACTCTGTCACAACAATGTTGTGTGTGGCTAATGTATGACTGGTAATCACATTGCACCATCAAGCTCAATATTGATGCAGCCATACTCAACTGATAATATAGGTGAGCCCTGTGGATTAAGAGCACACCCATAAATCCTACGACATATCAGCAGCACATATGGTGGTCTGCATCAATTACTTTTCTGCAGTATACAGTAGGTGTCCATGGTATATCAAATACACACCTGATTAATGCCAACGGAATTATACCTTACCTTTTGTTTGCTTATTAGCCTGCGCTTTATTTCATTTGTGGGCACAATATGATTCCACCATAGACCTAGCACCTTTAATGTTAGCGAGATTATCAAGCGAGCAGCGCTATTTCAAGCAGGGGCAGATATGGTCTAACCTGTCGCTTACTATGCCATAAAACGCTTATATTATTGGTGTGTCATTTGAGTGCGCAACACATGCACTGATACACTAATATTGAGATCAACCTCTAAGTGAGCTCCAATAGACCCATCTCCTATATCTTTTAGGAAGCTATAACAGATAGCGCCTTGATCCCGAATATCTATAAGGGATCTTATCACTATATCTACCCACCTTACCTCGGATGGGTTATGAAGGATACAGTCAAGTGCTGTTATAACACACCGTTTAATTACGTTTTAACACCCTATTTTTTATTCTTGGTTATTAATAAAGTATTTTAATTTTACAATTCTACATTTGTTGTGACAGAGTGCTGGAAGACTGGGTCCTTTTTTCTCTCATATGATATAATTAGTCTCCATCCAGTCAGCACCTCACTGTGGTTAGCATAAGCTGTGCGGGTTTTTTCTGTGTATATTACTAAACGAACAAGCCATGCATTTTGTGCATTTAAAAAAGCCCTTTTTTTTGCTACCTGTTTTTGATTCTGTATTGTCCAATGGACAACTAGGAGCTAGACGCATTTTGATATTTGGTGCTTTTGTAAAAATGATTTTTGGTTTGCCCGGGAGACATTTAGATAGAGTATTGTCGCATAAGAGCATGGGCCAGTGTTTATTAAAAATCTAATTATAAAGATTATATTTGGAACAACTGTCCACTCGGGGCACACCTCGTGCTCTGGCGCCGTTTCATAGATGATGTTATATTTGTTTGGTCAGGCAGCCAGGTACCGCTCGAATCGTTTTTTATATATTTAAATTCTAACGATAGGGATTTGAGATTCACTTTTAACCACCATAACGAATGTATAGAGTTTTTAGACCTCAAAATATATATTGATAACAACAAAATAGAAACTAAAACTTTCTTTAAGTCTGTTCAGGCTAATAATTATCTTAGGGCAGACAGCCAGCACAACCCTAGCTGGATCCGGAACATCCCTAAGGGTCAGCTCACTCGCCTGAAGCGCAACTGCTCCAATCCTGGGGAGTTTGCGCTTCAGGTGAGTGAGCTTAAAGATAAATTCCGTGATAGAAGTTATCCAGAACATTTACTTGAGGCTGCATCTCTCCAGGTGGAGAAAATTGAGAGGGCAACTCTGCTGGAATATAAAGATAAAAATAAAAATGCATTAGAACAAAATAATGGCATTTCTTTTATAACCCAGTATTTTTAATAAACACTGGCCAATGCTCTTATGCGACAATACTCTATCTAAATGTCTCCCGGACAAACCAAAAATCATTTTTACAAAAGCACCAAATATCAAAATGCGTCAAGCTCCTAGTTGTCCATTGGACAATTCAGAATCAAAAACAGGTAGCAAAAAAAAGGGCTTTTTTAAATGCACAAAATGCATGGCTTGTTCGTTTAGTAATAGCACTGAAGTCTTTAAATCTAATGTCACAGAGAAAATATACACCATTAAAACATCAATAAACTGTGATTCCTCCTTTGTAATCTACCTATTGCAGTGCCCGTGCGGCCTGCAATATGTGGGTAGAACTGGAAGATGTTACAAGAGGAGAGTGTATGAACACATTTATAATATAAAAAGAGGTTTGAATACACACAGTGTTTCTCATCATTTTAGTATCCATCACAATAGGAATCCGATGGGTTTAAAGTGTCAAGCCATAGAAACTGTACAAAATAATTGGAGGGGAGGCAATCGACTAAAACAGATCAGTAGGCGTGAGGCCTACTGGATCTATGAACTAAAGACACTCTCACCTAATGGTCTCAACATTGATTTTGATTTAGGTGTTTTTCTTAAATGAGGTTTGTAAAAGTATTTTTAAAAAGTATTTTAAAATAGTCTTTTAACTATGCTATGTAAATTAATAGTTTTTAATAAAATGATTTTTTAAATTCATTTATTTAATTATTTATACATTTTAAATATCTTTGGGTAATTAAGCTAACAACTGCAGCTGTAATTGTAAACATCTTTTGCGTGCAAATTGTCACATCAATATGGGATAATATTTCAATACTAACACCATTGAGTGTATATCATCAACTAAGGTTAGACTAGTAAGTTGTACTAAGTATGATCAGTAACACTTGTGTAATAATATATATTTTATATATGTTTGTTTGGTTTTATTTCTATCTATGTTGTCTATGTATGTTAGGCTGCCTCTAACACAGAACATGATTGACAGGTATTGTAATTGACCATGGCTAGCACTAATTGAGTTTGAGTGACATTACATCTAGCCAATGGTGTGGGTCCTGTCTGTATTTAAAGATGTCATGGACTGTGCTCACTACTCCCTGAAGAAGTGCGCATGCGCACGAAACGCGTTGGGCCTTTGAGTATCATTCAACAGCTTATAACTGATAGATGAGCAGATCATTGTAGCAGCCCCTGGAGTCGCGGCCAATTTTGGAACACCATCAGAAGTGAGACCCGGTGAGGTTGGGAGATTTGGAGCGGTGTCCCGCCCCCTGTGACGTGTTTCCGGGCGCGAGCGGCAGGCTTTCCCGCCCGCTGTGACGCAGTTCCGATCGCGAGTGGAGGGCACCTCGTGGAGTGGAAGGCAAGGCTGCCTATACCGGCAGCAATCGGAGGAGTTACCTGCGGGCTTCTACATGCGGCACGCGTCCACCATCACCCACCGCCGGATCATCTCTAATCCTACACCTGCGCATATCCTGAGAACTTGCTGTAAGTAGGATTCCGGTTTTTCACAACCGGATCCTGGACCTGCTCGTCACCAGTTGCTGTATTTTATTGTGTCCATTAAATTCTATTGTTATTAGTCAGCCTACATGTTTATTGTTGTATGTGATTGTTTGTCTATGTGTTACATGTTTTAACCATATTTGGTACACTATGATCTTGTTCTCTTGTCTCCCCTGCATATCACATCATTGCTGTTGCTGAGGAACCTGCTGTCCACTGGACTTGATTGTCATCTATTGGATATCCTAAGCCATTCATTGGACCTTTCTATATCTCAAATATTCAAGTCCTGGAACATTTGGGTAAAAGTGATCATAACATGGTCTCATTTGAAATAAATTATCAAAAAACAGATTACTTGGGTTCAACAAAGTCCTTCAACTTTGGAAAGGCAGATTTTAATAAACTGAGGTCTAATCTAGTAGTAATACAATGGGATGATCTTTTTGCAGGGAAAAATGTAGAAGATAAATGGGCAGTCTTTAAAACATTGTTAGAAAAGCATACTTATCAGTGTATACCCTTGGGTAATAAGTATAAAAGAAATAAGTCAAAACCAATGTGGCTAAATAAACAGGTAGGGGAGGAAATGGACAAGAAGAGGAAGGCGTTTAGATTCTTTAAGTCAGAAGGGACAGAGACATTGTATCAGAATTATAAGGAATGTAACAAAAATTGTAAAAGGGCAATCAAATTAGCAAAAATGGATAATGAAAAAAGGATTGCAATAGAAAGTAAGGTCAACCCTAAAAAAAGTACCGTAATAAAAAAAAAAATGAGAAAAGAAAATATAGGACCCTTTCAGTGTGAGATGGGTAGGCAGATTATTGGAGATAAGGAAAAAGCAGAGGTATTAAACAAATTATTTGCCTCTGTGTTTACCAGGGAAGAATCAAGTTCAATAGTAGTGCCGCAGGAGGAAGCCACAACCTCCATATTAATGAACAATTGGTTAACTGAGGAAGAAGTTCATAAGCGACTTGAAAAAATTAAAGTTAATAAGGCACCTGGCCCCGATGGCATACATCCAAGAGTTCTCAAGGAGTTAAGCTTAGTAATAGCAAAACCATTATATTTAATATTCAAGGACTCCATTTCCACAGGCTCAGTACCACAAGATTGGCGTAAAGCAGATGTTGTGCCCATATTTAAAAAGGGAGCTAGATCACAACCGGGAAATTACAGACCTGTAAGCCTGACTTCAATAGTAGGGAAACTACTTGAAGGTTTAATACGGGATAATATTCAGGAATACCTAATGGAAAATAAAATTATTAGTAATAGTCAGCATGGATTTATGAAGGATAGATCTTGCCAAACTAACCTTGTTTGTTTCTTTGAGGAGGTAAGTAGGAATCTAGACCAGATTCTGTTGATGTGGTCTACTTAGATTTTGCAAAGGCTTTTGATATGGTTTCACACAAGAGTTTGGTGTACAAAATAAAGAAAGTTGGACTCAGTAATAATATATGCACCTGGATTGAAAACTGGTTAAAGGACAGACAACAGAGGGTTGTCATAAACGGAACTTTTTCAGGTTGGGCTAAAGTCGTGAGTGGAGTACCTCAGGGATCGGTACTGGGACTCCTGCTTTTTAACTTGTTTATTAATGATAAGCAAAGAAAAGAAAAAAAGCTCCCTAATAGCCGAACAAGAGAACACCTATACCTATATTAAAAATTACTATTTATTAATAAATGATTAAAATATATTTATTGCAGCAAAAAACTAACGTGAACCAAAGTGATTAAAATAAATTAAAAACGGAGGAGGTAACTGTATGCCTAGTTCAAACTAACAGTATATGCTAGGAATAACTATTTTAGAATGTCCCACTGCTATATGATTATACTAACAGTGGTAGTTATACCAATACAGTTCTATATAGTTTGAGGACTACACCTAAAAGAAGAGTATAGCTTAATATAGTGTGTGTGCTCAAAATAATATAGTATATTTGTTGAGCCAGCTAATGCTAGTATACGGATATATACACACACATATGTACCAGACCAACAGGTTCAAATGTAAATGAACCTAGCCAGCACACATCGGAGAGGTCTGTTGCCTTTTCTCAGTTAGAGTGTTTCGGAGCCTTCTAAAGGAAGCACAACACTCTGACTACTCTCCTATTTGTCATGGTTCCGAGTACAAGACACATACTTTGTGATCTTGAAATAGCTGTTTTGCTAAACATAACAGACCTCTAGGTTCATTTACCTTTGAACCTGTTGGTCTGGTACATATGTGTGTGTATATATCCGTATACTAGCATTAGCTGGCTCAACAAATATACTATATTATTTTGAGCACACACACTATATTAAGCTATACTCTCCTTTTAGGTGTAGTCCTCAAACTATATAGAACTGTATTGGTATAACTACCACTGTTAGTATAATCATATAGCAGTGGGACATTCTAAAATAGTTATTCCTAGCATACACTGTTAGTTTGAACTAGGCATACAGTTACCTCCTCCGTTTTTAATTTATTTTAATCACTTTGGTTCACGTTAGTTTTTTGCTGCAATAAATATATTTTAATCATTTATTAATAAATAGTAATTTTTAATATAGGTATTGGTGTTCTCTTGTGTGGCTATTATGGAGCTTTTTTTCTTTTTTTTTCTTTTTTTTCTTTTCTTTGCTTATCATTAACCCCATCCCTGCCAGCACCACCTCCGCACTCTTATTGCAGTTTTTGTTCCGTCACCACACATTCACAATTTATTGGTTCCCCATATCTCCATTGGTGTAGTGCAAGGCGCACAACTTGACCTTTTTAGGCCATTCTATCTTCCTTTGTTTATTAATGACCTTGAGGTTTGGATCGAGAGCAAAGTCTCCATCTTTGCTGATGATACTAAATTGTGTAAGGTAATAGAATCAGAGCAGGATGTAATTTCTCTTCAGAAGGACTTGGAGAGACTGGAAACGTGGGCAGGTAAATGGCAGATGAGGTTTAATATATATAAATGTAAGGTTATGCATTTGGGATACAAGAATAAAAAGGTGACTTACAAATTAAATGGAGATATATTGGGGGAATCCTTGATGGCGAAGGATTTAGGAGTCCTTGTAGACATCAGGCTTAGCAATGGTGCCCAATGTCATGCAGTAGCTGCAAAGGCAAACAAGATCTTATCTTGCATCAAACGGGCAATGGATGGAAGGGAAGTTAACACAATTATGCCCCTTTACAAAGCATTAGTAAGACCACACCTTAAATATAGAGTACAATTTTGGGCACCAATCCTAAGAAAAGACATTATGGAACTAGAGAGAGTGCAGAGAAGAGCCACCAAATTAATAAAGGGGATGGACATTCTAAATTATGAGGAGAGGCTAGCTAAAATAGATTTATTTACATTAGAAAAGAGGCGTCTAAGAGGGGATATGATAACTATATACAAATATATTCAGGACAATACAAGGAGCTTTCAAAAGAACTATTCATCCCACGGGCAGTACAAAGGACCTTGGGCCATCCCTTAAGGTTGGAGGAAAGGAAATTTCACCAGCAACAAAGGAAAG
Organism: Ascaphus truei; assembly: GCF_040206685.1. Taxonomy (NCBI): domain Eukaryota; kingdom Metazoa; phylum Chordata; class Amphibia; order Anura; family Ascaphidae; genus Ascaphus; species Ascaphus truei. The sequence continues at coordinate 300,372,271 of NC_134486.1, forward strand.
GGTTCTTTACAATAAGGGCAGTTAAAATGTGGAATTCATTACCCATGAAGACTGTGATAGCAGATACAATAGATTTGTTCAAAAAAAGGTTGGACATCTTTTTAGATGGGAAAGGTATACAGGGATATACCAAATAAGTATACATGGGAAGGATGTTGATCCAGGGATTAAACCGATGGCCAATTCTTGGAGTCAGGAAGGAATTAATTTTTCCCCTTAATGGGGTTTTTTGTTTGCCTTCCTCTGGATCAATAAGTATAGATATAGGATAAAGTATCTGTTGTCTAAATTTAGCATAGGTTGAGCTTGATGGACGGAAGTCTTTTTTTCAACCTCATCTACTATGTAACTATGTAACTATTATCTATGTCTATGTGAATTGATAAATGTCTCCATGATTTGGGGCTGGTAAATAGCTTAGCTAACCAACCCAGTCAAAGAGGGCTGAGCTACATGTGTAGATAGTCTCCAAAGCAGGGTTAGGTTTTTTTGTTTGGCTTATTCTCTTATGTTGATTTTTGCTGTGTTTAAAGCGACAGGCACAATAAAGCCTTGATTTAATTTCACCTTAAAACAGTCTCCATTGTGTACCTCTGCACATGTCCTCCTACCGTATTGAACACATTAATAAAACAATTTCAGGTTTAGATCAGAATACCATGCTACTACGCAGAGAGGCATTCTGGATTTACACTCTGGATACAGTTTCTCCAAAGGGGTTAAATGGCAATTTACATTTAGGATGCTTCTTGGATCATAAATAAAATTTATGATTCCTTCAACAGATATATCATACGGCCACTGCCACTCTTCTTGGTGACTTATTTACCCTAGTTATGTTTATCTCCTCTTCTCCTTACGGTGTTGAGAATTAATTTGACATACATTTTTTCATGGTTTCTATTTAGAGGATTTTAATCTTTATTTTATTTTTATATCATTTTTGGTATATGAGTTGATCATTTGAATCTCATTTTGTGTGAAATTCTAATTTATGGTGTTTTCCTCCGTTTCCACATGTATACATATGGATGCACTCATGAATCATACCATACCTAAATAAATGAATACTTAAGCGATTTGAATACTATTGACATATATTCAGGAACTTTCGAAAGGACAACCGGATCCCAATGATGGCATCTCTAAACCTGATTGGTCGTTTGTACTGCGCAGGTTTAGGAATTGATTACATCGCTGGATTCTCGTGGATATAAGAGGCTCTGCTGCAAATGCACAGTCTATACTCCACAAGCACACGGAGTAGATGACGTCTGACTCTCGCGATAGTGAGATGTCCCTATGCACTTGCGCATATAACCAAAAACGAATTAAGAAACATAAGATGACGTCAGACTCTCGCAACAACAGGATCGGATGACATGAAGCTTTGACACACAGCAAATAGGACACAAGGGGCAGCGCTTTGATTCTGCAGCTATTCAAGTGATTACAATGAGGAGTTGATTCAAGACACCTGCAGTCGTTCATGTGATTACAACGAGGAGATTATTCAAGACACCTGCAGCCGTTCATGTGATTACAATTTGGATATGATTCAAGACACCTGCAGCTTTTCATGTGATTACATTGAGGAGATGATTCAAGACACCTGACACAGATTATGGAATTCACCTGGACTATTAGTTAAATCCCCATGACTATTATTTATTGCACTGCTGTAGAGTAGACCCTTATGGTCCAGACACATGCTACTCCTTGACAAAGGATGCTGTGACAGCTGAAACGTTGGACACTTTATTTGGCTTCAATAAATGAATGCATTTCTAAACTCTGTGGAGCCTCTAATCTTCCTTTTTTTTGTATTCTGTACTTGGATTGCAATGGGCCTTCCCTCATCAAGATAGAGAGCACCCATATTAGTATCTCATATTTATTTTTGATTATTGGTGTGCAAAGTTTTCCCACATTACATTGCCAATTATAAGGTGCCAATTATCTTCATTTTGAAGTGAAGTTAAGATGTAATGTGACTATTTCAAGTAGAAAAAAAAACTCAAATGTGTGCTACGTTTGAATGCAATTTCAGAATACCTAGTACTTTTCAGTACCCAGTCATATAACTTGTTATATAACACTGCTTTCAACACACAGTAGCAGTTAGAAAATTCTTAATTTTGACTTGCTTCAATATCTTAAAAAAACTCAAAATCTCTGTTGGATATATTTCTTTACTAAGCACTCTGGAAAACATTTTAATTGCGAAGCTGTGACAGAAATCCTATGTGAAGTGTATTATTGTAATATATTTTTACTATTTTTATTACTATTGAAAAACATGTTTCCATGTGGATTTCTGTCTGTGCGGGAGCTCTTCAAGTCCATTAAACTACTTCAAATGAAGTAGCGTATTTCATGTGCAAGAAGATTTTCAAACTGGTATTAAAAGAAGGGGAACATTATATACCACCCAGTATGCTTTTCTTATGAAAATCAGCAATCTGTATGCCATGGAGGACAGGTGAGCGGTTGAAGAAAAATTAGTTTTGCAGAACGTTTGCCATGATTAGGACTACTGTAGTTGTGGGTGATATAGGAGAATAGGGTAAGGATGCAAAGTTCCAGTGAGAATCATGGAAATGATCAGAAGGTACACTAATCACAAGTGTAATGAACCTTCCATCACAGTGACCTTGTGATGACTTGTATAGTGAGCACATGGTTGAAACAGTTAGTTAGTAACAAAAATACGAATGAATGTTTTTGGGGGAGGATTCGTTGCACAGTAAGGGCTTACCAGCCTACAAGAATTTTCATGAATGGCTCAGGAGGGGGGGCGAGGGGATGTGTGGTGTCTCTTGTTCACATACACGCATGCACCTAAATGTGATAACACGCTCGGGAAGATTAAACTAAACCACAAAGCCACCCATTACAAATGAATGGTTTGGGGGAGGTGTCAATAAGAAGTAGAAATACTTTAGCCTTGTGTGTGGGGGGGGGGGGGGGAGAGGGCTGTATGCTGGATTATTAGTTCAAAGAAATATTTTCAACAGGTCGCCATAATGTTTTGAACCCCACACCCCAAATAAAAATGACAGTATGCCACCCACCTCATAAAGTATGTACATGACTAGTGTAGAATTAAAAAGCTACAGTAGTGATTGATTCTCAGAATAGCAAAAATTGTTATGCAAGCCCATGTCGAGAAACGGAAAAAAAAGGCTTGAAATTCACATTGAATGAGAACACACATGCGCCTAAATGTGATTACACGCATATGCGTTTCAAAAAGGTTCCAATGAGACATACACACGTGCCTAAACGTGATGACACGCATATGCGTTTCAACAAGGTTCCAATGAGACATACACGCATGCGCATAAAATAAAAACAGTATGAAAAGAAGAGCAAGCCTAGCAAAAGTATTGATTAATAAATAATACACATAGAAATGTGATGACACGCATACAGTATGAGTTTCAGAAGGGTTCCAATCCGCATGAGCGGAAAAAATATTTAATATTCGGAAGAAGACGCAACGTTATATTTTTGTAATATTGTACTTCTTTTCCCTTTATTATCCTGTATACAGTACAGTATGTGTCCTCATATTTTTTTATGTGTATGGCTAAGGAGCCTCAGACTACTGTATACAGTATGAACTCGTAACGTTAATCTCTGCTTCAAATATAAATCTTCAAATTACAATTACTGTACACACACACAGACTTGCAGAACTGTACGACTGTACAGTAGGTTGCATTGCTATTAGACTTTTAAGACAACAGCTCACGATTGCACACTTGAGTTTCTTGATGGTATTGCAGACAATGCAAAAATGCAATTTTCTGCGCCCGATAGAAACCTGATAGAAACCCGAGTCAATTGCAATACGGTTGGAAAATATAGCGCGTCATGACCCAGTATTCAGAGCGGTACGCCGCGCAAGGTTTTAGAAAAAAGGCTGGTGCCTCTGTAGGGAAGAGGCAGGTAATTACAGTCCTGTGAGCCTGATGTCAGTAGTTGAAAAATTAATGGAAACATTGCTGAAAGATTTAATTGTTAAATAATATAAAGTCAAACAACCTAAAAGATCCTCGACAGTATGATTTTACTGGGGGGCAATCATGTCAAACAAACTTTTTTTTAAAAATTTTTATTTGATTGGGTGACTAAAGTAGTAGAGCAGTAAATGTAGCTTACAGTACCTTGAATTTTTTAGCAAGGCTTTGACACAGTTCCAATTGCACAAATAATGGACACAGTTCAATGCTTGGGATTTAATTCTAAGGTGTAGAATGATAAGATATTAGCTAAAGGATAAGAGACAGTGATGTGGTAAATGGATCACATGCAGAAGAAGGGGGTGTTTAAGGTGACCACTTGGTTCCTCAGGGATCTGTCCTGGAACCAACGCTTTAATTTTTTTATTAGTGAGATTACAAATGGTTTAAGGGAAAATATGCATTTTCTTTAGATAACACAAATCTGCAAAAGTTGTGACATTATATGGGGATAAAACAAAATGAACCATTTAGGTAGATTGGAAGAATGGTTGAGTGTTGCAAGTGCAGTGTAATGCCAAAAGTGCAAAATAATGTGCTTGGGTTACAAAAAAGGTAGACTACAGGATTAATGGCACTATAATGCCAACTACTAAGGAAATGAACCTGGGAGTCATTATTTCAGCTGATTTTTAAAATTGGCCAGCAATGGGTAAAACCAGCAGGATGTGGGGTTGTGGAGGCTTTTACCAGCAGAAAGAAAGTGATGCCACTTTATGAAGCCACTTCAACTTATAGCAAACAATTCAATTACTTACTTTGTAATTTACAGTGGGTATCACCATCAAGCTAACTGATTTGGATGCCTTGAATCAAATCCTATGAACACCATCCTAGAATGCTTGGAAATCTGCAGGACAAGTTGTGATTTGCCTTTTTCCTCTCCTTGTCCTTATTCCAATGTGACAGTGTTAATATTCTGCATATAGCTTGTTTTTTTTTCATACTGCCTACAGTACAGATCAAAATTGCTCCAGGGATTTTTTTTTATACATTCTCATATTACCATTAGCCTTGATAGCTTTGTTGAGAAGGTTGCACATTTTGATGACACATTCTTTAGGGATATAGCACTTACTTTTTGTGCTTATTTTCAGCTCTTTTTACTCTTAATTTTTCTTCATTGAGCTTTTTACTTAATTAATTTTGTCTTTGAAGTGCTCTGTAGATTCTGTGTTAGAAATGCTATATTCTGTTTTGACATCTTAATACAGTATTCTGCAGAACAAAGTCCCAATTGGATATAAAATATTTAAAGCGGTCTAGCAAGTTGAATATTGTATCTTCCAACTATAGTGTTTTTTTTTTTAATATTATGGCTTTTAATATTTGTTTTTAATTTTACTTTTTGAAAGATACAAATTACATTAATTAACATTTATAAAAATCAGTAAACGGTTGCAATGGAACCTATCTAAGTAAATCAAGGCTTTTAATATTTTTAAATAGAGATGCATTTTACAATGTAAAAGTACTCTTACTGTAAATGAGCACATCAATTTTAGATAGCCTGAGTCTGTTAAGGATGGTAGTACTGTAAATGTACTGCATTTATCCCAATTTACAAGCACAGAGGAGCAACTAAATATGTCGTTAGGAGACCATTATAGATTACATGTTCAATCATTTCCAAACTAAGCACCCTGGCTCACCCGGACTACCGCCCATCTTGGGAAAGAGGTACTTGGGAGGCTGAAAGCTCAGCCCTGCATTTATGTGACTAAAGTGGACCACAGATAATATTTGTAACCACTTGGAACTGATGCTACTGTGCAATAAAGATGAATATAAACCCTTGAAAATTAAATAGAATTTTTGCCAACTGAAAATTTGCAGCAAAGAGCAGAGACTCATGGCAAGCCATGGATTCTTTTCGCATACGGTTGGCCTTAAAATGTAGGACCTTCAGTTACTTAACGTAATCTACTTACTGTATTCTCTCATAGCAAGAAGCATTTGAACATTTCCAGTAGAGGTATCTGAAACATACACACTTGGAAAATTGGCTAATTTAGGAAATTCCCAACCTGTGAAGGAAAAAAAAATCGGCAAGTGCCACTATCTTAATGATTTATTTATTTTTAAGTTATTTTTATTAGATTTTCTGTTTTTTTCCTACTTCAGAAAAGCCATTGATGATGATAACATTTTGAAGATTCCCACATACAGTATTACAGTAATAATTAAAAGCATTCAAGGTAGTCCTTAGTCATATAGAAATATTTTTCTGGAAATATTTTGATATGTGAAATCAAGTCTGTGACTTTTTATTTAAAATCATGGTTGATGTAAAAATGTCATTGTATCTTGACCGTTGCCCATGGTAAAAAAAAAAAAAAAAAATCAAAGAAATAGCTGGCTGCAATCTAGAAATTTGCAAATTCTGGACAAGAAAAATCCATACAGATTGACCAACGTAAAAAACAGTATCTACTGCATGGTATGCATTCTGTACTGTATGTCTAAGAATACAGTAAGTCAAATGTTAGAAGCATGACACACATCATGTATGTTACATTTTACTGACTAACTTTGTGTCAGTGACTACAGTAATTTGAACAATATATTGCCATTTAAAATGACTGGCTTATAATAAATGTAAAGACCATGAGATGTCATTTTGAAGAAGATATATTCTGAGAGAAAAAGAACCCAACAGATAGTACTCACGCTCCCAACCTGAATGATTAATGTCAAATTTAAAACGTAAACTTTAATGGTCATAAATGTTAAAATAAAGGTGATTAAAATAGACATATAATGGACGCACGCTACTGATACTATGGGTATCATGCAGTAAGCAGCGAAAAAATGCATTAGCCAGTTTAGCAATTAGCCATGTTTTTGGCGTGTTAAACTCGCTGTATGCTGTAAGGGGCGAATCCCTGGCGAATGAATGCGCCACCACCATTTCATAAAAAGGCTAGTAACCGGTGGTGAGATGGCTGCCTGGCGAGAAGCTGCTGAGAAGCCGCCGAGAAGCCGTCCCCTGCCGAGATGTGTTTGCAGCAGAGAGAGATCCACTGCTCTCTCGGCACAAACATCGGCACATTAAAAATGTGCAGGGGGTCTCCGGAGCTGAACTGCATTGGTTTCAGGTCCGGGGACCCCCTGCTCCCTGAGATACAGGCCCCTTTATGAGGTGCCGGTATCCCTCTGCATTTAAAGATCCTGATCACGTGACCGCGGAATGTAAACAAAGCAGAGGGATACCGGCACCCCATAAAGGGGCCTGTAACTCGGGAAGCAGGGGGTCCCCGGACCTAAATCCAAAGCGGTTCAGCTCCGGAGACCCTCTGCACATCTACACTATGACTAAAACACATATCAATAAAGACTCGTTCCTTACCTTTGCGGCTATCTGCTATGGTAGCGAAGCAGCATGAATATTTTTTAATAATACTGTACAGTGAGCAGGGGGTCCCCTGAGCTGAACCGCATAGCTTTGTGGACCAGGGACCCCCTGCCTCCCGAGTTACAGGCCCCGGTATGTGTGATCGGGTGGGCAGTGTCGCTGCCATGTTTATAGCGTCCCATACGCTACGTGCCCGCAATAAACATGGCGTCGACACTATAACCGATGCCCCAAACCGGGGCCTATAACTCGTGAAGCAGGGGGTCTCTGAGCCAAAAATGAATGCGGTTCAGCTCAGGGGACCCCCTGCTCCCGCACAATATTATTAAAATACATTAATGCTGCTTCATTACCATAGCGGATAGCATGCTGTCTCTTCCTTGCTGTGCCTACTCTAGATTCCCTGGATTCTCTGGTCTGCCTGGTAAGGAGCCTTTGATTATATTTATTCATATGGGACTAAGCACCTGTCTTCATCTGTATTTGTGTGCCATCTGCTCTGTTACCTATATATATTTCTTTTGTTAGAGTGGGGCTGTTGTGTGAGTGGGGCGGTGGTTTGTTTAGGGCTTGCGGGTGGGTAGTGGGAGGGTTTAACCCCTTCATGACCGTAGCGGTATTAACTGCTACAGTCGTGAAGGGGTTAAGTGCACCTGCAACCCCCCCGCAAGCCCTAAACAAACAACAAGGGCCAAATACCCCCTTCACCCACCCCCGCTACCCACAATAAACCTGGCACGGCAGTTTAACCCCTTCATTGCCTTAGCGGTTAGCCGCTAAGGTAATGAAGTGGCCTTTAAATGCATTTTTCCTGCCTCCAATGCATGCCGGGGGGGTCCGGTGCTGGTTTTAATGGTATCAGCTCTGGAGACCACCGGCATCAATCCCAGCCAGGAAAAAGGCCCGATCTGCCACTCATCAGCAGCCTCTCACCATCAACTTGCCAACTTTTTCTTGCGTGGCTGATTCGCCATAAAAACGCCATTCTAGAGTGGCGAATAGCTCTGCTAAGCTACTCGCCACTGCTAGAATACAGCGTGGCGGAAAATGTTTCTATTTTAGGCGGAAAGTGCCTTCTCGCCTCGCCACCGGCGGGAAAAAAAAACCTGCCACCAAAACTGGCGTTTTTTTTGATTCTCGCCACTTTCTCGCCCCTTACTGAATAGGGGTATTCATTTTTGGCGGGAAAGTGGCGAGAATTGCCTTTCCGCTGCTTACTGCATGATGCCCTATGTCAGGTGTTGTGTGGGACACTGGATCAATAGTTATACAAGTTAATTGGATCAATTAACACTAAGAGGACATATGTTGCAATAATCCCTTAGTAATTTGTGCGGAGGGGCAAAGGATAAAGTATGTTGTGTTCAAAGGTATTATAAACGCACACTGGTGTCAGTAATTCAGATATACACTTATAAAAGTGAATTGTTAGTGGGATATAACACGTGTTTGATTAGCAGCTATATGCTTGGAAGGCGTAGTGCGTGTCAGTACCTGAAGCTAAAGAATTCCACAACTGAATAGTGGATGATGAGCCAGAGGCTAGATACACATAATGTAATCCCTATGTAGAACTAATCAACAACTCGAACAGTTGTACAACTAAGATAACAATCTGCAACATGTGTAACAGTGTAACACTTGCGCTCTCAACCACGAACAAGGCGGGACCCCGTACTGAGGTGGGAAAGTACAAGACTGCGCACCCACAACAGCGGAGGCGCACCTGGAGAGTGGATAGTTAGCGTAGTCGGTTCTGAGTTGGAGAGATCAGGTTAGTTGAGATACATGCTGGAGTCCAGGGGCGGAGCCAAAGGGATGGTCAATGTCCGTTGTGCCGTGGTCAGGGATTGGAGCCGGGAGAGTGGTAGTATATCCGATAGCCGTGGTCAGAACTGGAGAGGTGCGGGTAGTCAGAGGCAAGCCAGGGTCTTTATCCAAAGGGGATTCAATAGTCAAGCTGGGGTCGTTATCCAGAGAGGGTCCTAAAGTAAAGCTGGGTCGGTACACAAGAAAGCAGCAGAGAAAAACAAAACAACATGCAGCTGGGGAGCGGTGCATGCCATCACGTGCGCGCGCCGCGTGTGACAGACGCGCGACACGACCGAGGGTTGGAGCCCAGCTCCATGGCACGAAGTGAAGAGCTGCGGGTGCGTCCGTGCTCTGTAACCAGAGTGGGGAGGCGTGCTGCAGGAGGTAAGGAGGGAACACGCCGCAGTGGACGTGTTCCCCGATTCCTTACAAACAGCTAATGGTAACAGTGATGCTAGTCAGTGGCATATCTTCAGTAGGTAAGTATCCTGGCATGTACATATAGCCACTTATGAGCAAAATAATGTTACCATCCTTAACCCAGAGCGCATATAATGAATCGGATGGAACTTAAAAAGGAACTGGGTATAGTGTAAGCTAATGCTATAGCCCCATTATACATACAGTGGATGCACTAGTAAAGACTCTTGAGACACTAATCCTGTTCTGTGGCAAAGTAATGCTGAATGCCTTTTGAATGGTGTGATTACCAGACTAACCCAGAGCCTACAGTATATTAATGAATGGGCTAGAACTTAAATAAGAGACAGGGAAAAGTCTTAGTAGTTGCTGCTGTCCGTGTATAAACAAGGGCCACACATAAATCGCCGTAAATGAGTTGTAACAATATTGCCCTTACACACTCTGCAACGGAGAGTGCTATATGGCCGTTTCGGTAATGTATACAGTCTCCCTTGATCGGGAGCAGGGAGCCGCAGCTGATCGCAGTGCGAATTAAGTTCTGCGGTCAGGCAATCTGCCCTGCGCGTGCCGTGAATGATCTTGCCGACACACACATTTCGCCTAATGAAACGCTTTCTCAAGGCTGGGTAAGTGGGGAGGGGGGTGTCCCATAGCTAAAGGGGAGGTTTCATAGTGGCATCTCGCAATCCTATTGGTCTAGCGCTCCACACTGTGCACATGTCTGTAAAGCCCAAAATAAAGACACTATTGGTGTAAAATACACTGAATAGCATATGTGGATGGCAACAAATACACTCTAAGGTAATAGCAAACTAGTGAGTACCCACCTGTATATGATTGTTGTGAGGTAGCCTTACAGGGGTAAAGTTTGTAAATAAACTCAAATGTGTCTAGAATGCATATCAATGTGCCTAATTGAGAAATAAAGTTTGGCACAAGAAGATAGATGACTCCTTCTTCTAGAGTGATTGTGTAAGTATGGTGATTATTTTAATTATTTATGATCATACTGGGCCATGTTGTGGGAGAATGAAGATAGGGTTGTCTATAAGAAAGACCCTACAAGTGGCTACAGAACTACCACTTACAAATCAATTTATGTTGTCCTTTAGTAGGGATGCCAAGATTACAGTCCCCCACTTTCAGATCAAGAGAGATAAAGGAGGTGTACAAACTGATTATAATACACACCAATTGCCATATGTTAGAGAGGAAGAGAGATGTTGCTGCATCTGTAAACAATCAATTCCAGTCAAGCTAAATTGAGCAGAGGTACTTTACTTCAGACGAAGGGGGTGAAAAGGAAGCCTTCAGTAAGGTCATATGGTCAGAGTGTTTTCAGTGAATAAATCCACTTAGCTTCTTTTTGAAGGAGCATTGAGTCCTAATCACCCCTTCTATGTCTGCTAGAGAATTGGTTGATACCCAGGAATTTGATGGCTGTGAGGTCACCTTGGTGGCAATTGTTAACGTGCCTGGCAAGTGGTTTATCCACTTTATTGCGGCTGGTACCTATATTTTCCAGGACTCTTATTTTCAGTGGGCGCTTTGTTTTGCCAACGTAAATGTTGCCACAGGTTCAAACTCCTTGGTATATAACTCCTAAACTGAGGCAATTAATAAATTTACGGATCTGAAAGGATTTGGACTTGTCCTAGTTTGTGAATTCATTTGTGATCTTCATGTATTCGCACCTATTACACATAAATGATCCTAAAGGTTTGGGTGGTAACCAAGTTCTGGTCTGTATCTCGTTGAAGTGGCTACTGTATGAATCAACATGTCTCTGATGTTCTTTGCACGACTGCTTACCATAGATGGGTTGGTATGGAGTACATCCTTATATGAGCATCGGCTGTCAAGACATGCTCTCTCTCACTTCTCTCCATCTCCATCTAGCCCTCGTTTTTGCAGAAACCTGCGCTCTATTAACTTACCAGCTTTTGATTCCACTTTACGCTCCTCCCTCTCCTCTCTCAGTTCTGCTTCAGATCCTGACAACCTGGGGAGGAACTACACTGGCGACACACTTTATTCGAGCTCGGCTAGTCCCACGAATTCGGGTATACCCGGGTGTATTGAGGTTTGTGACTGTTTTCTGCCCGAGTGCATTGAGGTATTTTCCAGGCAGGGATTGAAGCATTTTATTCCCGCTGGCTGCAATACTGCACAGTATATATATATATATATATATATATATATATATTGCATTACAATTCATGAATTTATGCCATCTGGTAGACACGCGAAGCATTGCAGCCTATTAAATCCTAATCATTATCATTTAACAGATCAGCCGCCCGTCAGCCAGGCATGAACCCAGGCTGGGAAGGCAAATGCAACGGGGCTTGTCAGAGGTGAGGAGCGGCGCATTCCAGGTATCTGCCAGGTACATACTGGGTATTTGCTCGAATAAAGTGTGTCGGTGCAGTACAACTCTGCCTTATCCTCCTCTCTTGATCTTAATGCCCCGCTTTCTCTCTGCCACCCTCGCCCTTCTAACCCCAGACCCTGACTAAATTCCCACACACGCATGCTCGCTCCTCCACTCGTTCCTCTGAACACCTCTGGAGGAAATCTCATACGCTCGAAAGACTTTATTCACTACAAATTTATGCTGTCCTGTTTCAACTCTGCCCTCTCTCAGGCTAAACAAATCTACTTTTCATCACTAATCAACACACACAAGTATAACCCACGCCGACTCTTTTCTGTATTTGACTCTCTACTCAGACCACCCTCGGCTGCCTCCTCTTCCTCCTCCATCTCACCTCAGGACTTTTTTAAGGAAAAGGTGGAATCCATACATCAGAACATCCCATCTGTTGCCTCCTCCCATCCCACACCGCTTCCCAACTCTCCTCCTGCCTTTCTTGACTCTTTTTCTGCTATATCGGAGAAGGATGTGTCACTGCTGCTCCTCTTCTCCCTCTACCACTTGCCCTCTTGATCCCATTCCCTCCCATCTCCTAAAACCTCTTGCTCCTTCTATAATCCCTATGCTCACACAGATTGTTAACTCTTCCCTCTACTCTGGTACCTTTCCATCCTCCTTCAAGCATGCAACCATTATACCATTACTCAAAAACAGCAAGCTTGACCCTACCTGTCCTTCTAACTATCAACCTGTCTCCCTCCTGCCTTTTGCCTCATAACTGTAATGCTTGCACGAGCCCACAAACAAGACCTGACCCCGGTATTGAGGTAGGAAGGATATGCCACACACCCACAGTAGCTGGGGCGAGCCCAGAAGGTGGTTTGCAGTGTTGCTGGGTCTGGGTATGAAGAAAGGGTTAATCCAATACTTGCAGGGGTCCGTGTGTTGGAGAGGTACACGTACTTGAAGCCCGTAAGCCTGTTCTGGGGTTGGAGAGGTACTCGTAGTCATTATCCGTAAGCCATGGGTCAAGAGCAAGAGAGAATCCAAATGCAAAGCCAGGTCGGTACACGAGAGGTTAACTGCAGAGAACAAGACAAGACTGGGCTGGAAAAGACAGGCACATGCAAAGGCTACACAAAGTTATGTTCAGCAAGGTATGACAGGAAGAGGCAGTCTTTTATTGGAGACTGGAACCAGTAGGAGAGGGGGAGGAGCAGAGACGGGGCATCCGCAGATGCTAAGGATAGGCTGCAGGAGACAAGGGCTCATAGCTAAACTTTCCACACAGCTGGGGCTCGTTGCGCACCATCATGCGCATGCACCGCGCACAGTGGAGGTGCGGCGCGTCCGAAGGGGCGGAGCTATGCTCGTGACCATGCATAGAAGGAGCGGGTGCGCGCACGCTCGGTAACAGGAGTGGTGATGCGCGCATCAGCGGGGGCAGATCTTCGGCAGCTGCCGCTGCAATACTAGGTAAGCGAGGAGGGAGCGCGCCGCAAGATACGCATTCCCCGATACCTCACAGTACCCCGCCCTTGAGGATCAGACTCTGGACAATCCAAGTACGGTGAGGTGGAGTTTCTTATAAATCCCTTCTTTAAGTTTTCTTGTATATACTCTGACATAGCACGGGTGAATGGCACCAGGGATGAGATCAATGGGACAATCGAAGGGACGATGCAGGGGAAGGACTTCTGAGCTAACTTTATCGAAGACGTCAAGAAATGCAATATAAGCCTCAGGAAGTGGGCCCTTAACAGTATCAGTGGTTTCAAAACTGGCAAGAGAAAGAGGAGGGGGAGTACAAGGAATTTGACATGCACCAGGCCATCGTATAGGCAGTTTATCAGTCAGTCAATTACAGGATTATGCAATTGTAACCAGGAAGACCCAAAATTACCTGCACCGATGTAGAATGAATGACATCCAACGAGATTTGTTCCTTGTGTCCATCCTTGGTGGAAAGAGTGAATAACGCAGATGAAGGCAGGCTGAAGTGGACGGCCGTCTATTGCTTCGAGTCCTATGGGAATGGACTTCCTAAGCAGTGGAATCCGGTGTTTTATAGCAAAATTCTGATCCACAAAGTTTCCTCCAGACCCAGAGTCGATGAAGGTGTCATGCATGTATGCCCGCAGACCTGGCAAGACCCCAATACTGAGGTTTGAAAAGTATTACACCACACACCCACAGCAGTGGGAGCAAGCCCGGAGTGTGGTATAGCGTTGCTGGGCCTGTTGGAAAAGTGGTTAGGATACTTGCAACGTCTTGTAGGGTTAAACGTAAGAATGGTCGTGTCCGTGTGCCAATGTCCAGGGGTACAGAGAGCAGAGTAGTCGTAGTTCAAAGCCAGGTCCAAGGATTCCAGAGGTCAGCAAAGTAGAGTTCGTAGCAAGGTTCAAGGGTTACAGAGTCGCCAGGACAAGCAGGGGTCAAAGCCAGGGAAATCCGAAGTAACAGAGGAGCAGGTACAAGCAGGAACACAGAGGGAGCACAGCATAGGTCAGCACACACAGGGAAACAGGAACTATGCAGAGCGATGATAGAGAGGACAGACAGGGATTGTAAAGGAAGACACACCAATGGGAGAGAGGGAAGGAGCAGATAGAGAAGTAGGAGACAACAAGGATAGGTCAGGGAGAGAAGAGGAGGAGACAGAGGGATCAGAGAGAGAGATAGCTTGCAGGGAAAGGGAGGAGGAGTCAGGAGAGTGACGGGCCTTATAAGAGGAGCGTGTGCGTGCGCCCTCTGTAAATTGAGAGTGCGCGCGCACAGGCTGCATCACAGGACGCGCGGAGCGCCGCAGGCACCCCAGCGGAGGGAAGCAGAAGACTGGATGGGATCGCTACTGAAGGTGAGGGACTGGCAGCGGGCATAGCGAGTGTCTGGGAGCAGGGAGCGTTGCCGCAGGGGCTCGGGGACCGCGCGGGTGCGCGAGACTTGCGGGGCATGCGCTGAGGCAATGGGGCAGTCAGAGAGGTAGATGGAGCGGGACAGAAATGGATAAGAGCAGGGAGATTGGCAAGGGAAGGGACAGAGGGAGAGAAAGAAGGGGAAGGAATCCCCTGAACTGTCACAGAAGGCAAGTGCAGAAGTATGAAAGTCAGAACCCTCCATTATGATAGGCAGAAGGATCCTTTTTGGCATATTTTCCTTGGAAGGAGGACAAGAAGATATGGTACCCAAAGAAATTCCATCATACCTTATAGGCTGCTGGCGTTCTCCCGGACACGTAGGACAGCGGTACACAAAATGACCGGCTAAGCCACAATAAAGACATAGCCCTTCTCTTCCCCGGTGCTGCTTTTCTGTAAAGGACAACTGGTGAGTACCCAGCAGCATGGGGTCAGGTGCTTCAGGAATTGGAACAAAAGAAGGAGAGAGAGTAGGAGAGAGAGTTATAGGTACAGGTGTATGTGTAGTCTGGCGTCCACTTTGTCTCTCTTGGAGGTGTTGATCCACCCGTATACATGTAGAGATCAGATCTTCCAGGGCAGTGGGTCTTACACGATCTTTCAAGGAGTCTGAGAGGCTGTGCCAGAAGGATGCAGTTAAAGCCTCGTTGTTCCAACCGGTCTCCATGGCAATAGTCCAAAATTCAAGAGCGTACTTTGCGACGGTCCGGTGGCCCTGGGTGATGTGGAAAAGGGAAGAGGCCACAGTAGCCTCGTGGCCAGGAGTGTCAAAGACCTGTTGAAACCTTTTTTGAAAACAAGAAAGTTCTGCGTGAGTTCAGACATTAACTCCCAGATAGGAGATGCCCAGGCCAAAGCGTATCCGGTTAGCAATGCGATGATATAAGCCACTTTAGATCTATCATTAAGGAAGCGAGAAGGGGTTAATTCAAATTGGATATCTCATTGGATAAGAAAGCCTCGGCATCCTAGGCGTTCACCCGCATATCGATTGGGTGTCGGAAAAAACGTGGTTCCTGGGGTAAGTTTCCCACTAGTGTAGAAGCAGTTGTGGTTAGGCCGACCTCAGGGGGGTCAATGTTTGTTGGGCTTAACATACTGTAACGCTTGCACAAGCCCACAAACAAGACCTGACCCCGAAACTGAGGTGGGAAGGATATGCCACACACCCACAGAAGCGGGGGTGAGCCAGTAGGTGGTTTGCATCGTTGCTGGGTCTGGGTATGAAGAAAGGGTTAATCCAATACTTGCCGGGGTCCGTGGGTTGGAGAAGTACATGTAGTTGAAGTCCGTAAGCCTGTGGTCTGGGTTTGGAGAGGTACTCGTAGTTGTTATCTGTAAGCCAGGGGTAAAGAGCCAGAGAGAATCCAAATGCAAAGCCAGGTCGGTACACGAGAGGTTAACTGCAGAGAACAAGACAAGACTGGGCTGGGCTGGGCTGGACAAGACAGGCACACGCAAAGGCTACACAAAGTTTTGTTCAGCAAGGTATGACAGGAAGAGGCAGTCTTTTATAGGAGACAGGAAACAGTAGGAGAGGGGGCGGAGCGGAGACGAGCCTCCGCTGATGCCAAGGATAGGCTGCAGGAGACAAGGGCTCATAGCTAAACTTGCCACGCAGCTGGGGCTCGTTGCGCGCCGTCATGCGCGTGCACCGCGCACAGCGGAGATGCGGTGCGCCGAGGGGGCGGAGCTATGCTCGGTGACCGTGCATAGAAGGAGCGGGTGCGCGCGCGCTCTGTAACAGGAGCGGTGATGCGCGCATCAGTCGGGGCGGATCTTCGGCAGCTGCTGCTGCAGTACTATAGGTAAGCGTGGAGGGAGCACGCCGCAAGTGACGTGTTCCATAATTCCTCACAAAAACTCCTTGAACGTCTTGTATTCTCTCGATTGCTACACTTTCTCAACACCTATTCTCTTCTAGACCCTCTACAATCTGGCCTCCGCACTGCTCACTTTACTGAAACAGCCCTCACTAATTAACTGACGACCTCCATGCTGCCAAAGACAGAGGTCATTACACTCTGCTCATATTACTCGACCTCTCTGCAGCATTTGACACCGTGGACCAACCTTTTCTCCTTCATATTCTCCATACTCTTGGTATTTGGAACAAATCTCTATTCTGGATCTCCTCTTACCCCTTCCAATCGTACTTTCAGTGTCTCTTTTGCTAACACCTCCTCCTCCTCTATTGATCTCTCTGTGGGGGTACCCTAGGGCTCTGTCCTGGGACCCCTTCTCTTTTCACTTTACACACTCTCTCTAGATGACCTAATCACATATTTTGGGTTTAAATATCACCTCTATGCTGACGACACACAAATTTACCTTTCAACCCCTGACCTTACACCTGCTATACAGACCAAAGTTTCTGAATGCCTCTCTGGAATATCATCCTGGGTGGCCATCCGCCGACTGAAACTTAACATGTCAAAAAAGAGCTCTTTATACTTCCTCCCAAACCTGGCCCTACTACCTCCTTTCACATTACTGTTGGAAATACGATCATTCACCCAGTAGCCCAAGCACGCTGCCTAGGGGTCACACTCGATTCCTCTCTCTCATTCTCCTCTCACATTCAAATTGTTTCTAAAACTTGTCGCTTTTTTCTCCGCAATATCACAAAGATATGCCCTTTCCTCTGTTACTCGACTGCTAAAACTCTGACTCAGGCCCTCATTCTCTCCCGTCTCGATTACTGCAACCTCCTGCTGTTCGGCCTTCCTGCCTCTCACCTGTCTCACCTACAATCTATCCTAAACACTGCTGCCAGAATCACTCTACTCTTTCCTAAATCTGTCTCCGCGTCTCCCCTCATGAAATCCCTCTCATGGCTTCCTATCAAATCCCGTATCTCAACACAATTCTCCTCCTCACTTTTAAAGCTTTACACACTTCTGCCCCTCCTTACATCTCAGCCCTAATTTCTCGCTATGCACCATCCTGACTCTTGCGTTCTTCTCAAGGATGTCTTCTTTCTACCCCCTTTGTATCTAAAGCTCTCTCCCGCCTTAAACCTTTTTCACTTTCTGCCCCGCACCTCTGGAATGCCCTTCCCCTCAATACCCGACTAGCACCCTCTCTAACCACCTTTAAGACCCACCTTAAGACACATTTGCTTAAAGAAGCATATGAATAGCACTGGATTATCCTGGACACATGATACATAAAGCTTGGCCCCCTGCAGACGCACTTACTAGAATTCCCTCCTACTGTCTCTATATGTTCCCCTACCTACCAATTAGATTGTAACCTCCTCGGAGCAGGGACTCCTCTTCCTTAATGTTACTTTTATGTCTGAAATGAAGAAAATCAGGGCTCCATTTCTGCTTTTGAGAAAGGCCTGTGTGGCCGAAATATCAAGTCTATTGACAATAAATTAGTTCATTGAGCAAATCCGTGGAGCCCTGATTTTCTTCATTTCGTTAACCCTGGATTGATACAGAGAATCCTGAACCAGGAGCACCGGTAGTTATATCCCCCTTTGATTTTTTATTAGTGTGCAGCATTTATTATCTTTCTACTTTTATGTCTGAAGCACTTATTCCCATGACCTGTTACATATATTATTTGTTATTTATATGATTACAACATGTATTACTACTGTGAAGCGCTATGTACATTTATGGCGCTATATAAATAAAGACATACAATACAATACAATACATGCCAGTGTTTGTGAAGTATTGCCCTTGCTTGATACCACTGATTGTTGAACGTGCCAATGAAACATACCATTCTATCACTCGGTTTTGGTGCTTTGTCTGTCAACAATTCACTGCAGGATGTGTATTTGGCCCTTTTTTAAGCTCTCTTAATGACCCTCTTACTGTAGCCACTCTCATGGAAGTTATAATACGAAAAATACCCGGGCGCTATCTCTATCCGTAGTAGGTCTATAAATAACTATAAAGAAAAGGGTATAATACAGCCTTTCAGTAATTCGTAATTGTCTTGTGATGTCCTCGTATGACTCAAAACCCCAACAGGATCTATCCAGGACCCTTAATGGTAGTAGAAAACAGGAAGAGATGGGGGAGCACAGTATGAGGGAGAGTAGTTTAAAAATGTATTTCCGTCCGCTGAAGATCAAATGTGGTGTAAAACACCTCTATTGAGCCTTCAGTCTATGAACTAAACTTCTAGGGTGATGAGCGTACATGAAATGAAATGTATAAATGAAGGGATAATTTACACGGCCTTGTGTGAGTTCTATCACATCAAGGTTTCTTTAACTGCTAGGTCTTCCTTCGGAATGCAGGTCCTTCTTCTTGTCTTCGTTCCTCGCTGTCTTTCAGGTGCTCTCCATTAGATGCGTGGCTCATTCACATAAGTTTTTTCTCTCATAGAAATGAAAATGCACTTAGATATGTACACGTAAATACTAACTGCAATTCAAGTGGAGACTGTGAGATAATATGTTATCACACGTTAATGTTGTAAATACTAATAATATCTCACTCACACGGCCTAATGTGAGTTTTCTCCTGTAGCGGTGTCTTGTTATCCCTCTGATCAGGGATTGCAGATGAGAACAGGAAATATATCTACGGGTCACCTGGTAATTTAGGTGAAGGGAGGGATTCGGAAGGATAAATAAAACCAGATACTCACACGGGCCAGTGTGAGTACACACTTGTAAAAGTTTCTTTTGGGCTTCTGAATCCTGTGGTGGAAAACTTCTGTGTGCTGGTGTGGGGGGTATATATAGACTATGGGACACTGAGGTCTAGGGAAGGTATATACTTTAATGGAGAAAATGCAATAAAACAAAATACAATAGAATAAAAGAAAGTAAAAGCTAAAAACAAAGAAGCAACTAATTGCTTCTAAGGGAAAAACAGCAAGGGGAGTCAATAAGTGGTAAGTGGTAAAAGGGTTCCTGGTCTTCGCGTCCGGATTGGGAGATACCACGTCACCTCTGTCTCCTCTGTGATGGCTGCAGACTGTCTTGGATGCAGAGCAACGCGTTTCACCCAATTCAGGGCTTCCTCAGACTCGATATGTGTTATATGGCTGAGTGCTGGCCATTATATGTAGCCTCCGACCAATCACTCTGTTCCCCTGGTGCTGGAAAACTCATCTTAGCGCGACGCAGCACCGCTATCTTAGTGGATGCGCGCGCATCATGTGGGGAGTTCCTTATGCATCACTCGTGATGTCCTCAAGTGATGCCCTCCCTGTTCTCGGCTCGTATTTCCTCAGATTATTCGCGCATGCGCCTTGCGCTGGTGTCCTAGCGGCTGACCAATTACTCTGTTCCCCTGGTGTTGGAAAACTCATCTTAGCGTGACGGAGCGCCGCCATCTTAGTAGATGCGCGCGCATCCTATGGGGAGTTCCTTGTGCATCACTCGTGGTGTCTTCAATTGACGCCCTCCCTGGGCTTGTGTTCCCTCAGATTGTTCGCGCATGCGCATTGCGCTGGTGTCCTAGCGACTGATGCTAAATACCCCATAGTCTCTGATGCATTCAATGTAAATGTTATTCTTTGTGTGTTAATACATGGAAAAGTTGACTTCGTAATGTATGTAGACATGAATATAGTGGGGATATAAGCCCATGGTGTTTTTATGGGGGATTGTTGATACCCTCAGTGATAACAAAAGTATCCTATGAAATGTCAATAATTACTTGGTCTTGTGACCTAACAAAGTATAATTCTGGTGTCTCAATATAATCTTATATAAAGGGGAAGGAATGATGATTATTAATCTGTTACCGATATATAAAGTCTAATGGCATGTTTGTTAAAAGGTGTACAATGGTAATGTTAAAATAGCTGTATAAAAAGATACAATTACGCCTAATATGAAAAATAGTAAAAGAATATATAGTGAAAAAGTTTTCCGACATGTTTCACATTCATAAAGTCCGTGAATTTGAAATAAGCACTTTGGGCCTCGATGGGTGTATCTATAAAAAAGAACAGATACAACTTTAATGAGTACATTAAAGTAAGATCTACAAATTTATAGTTTGATAATTGTGTAATAATCCCCAAATGGGTAATAGGAATAAATAATAAAATAAATAAAATGAGTGTTCCTATACGATAAAAGAGGTGCGGAAAGGCTACATAAAAGCCCCCAGGTCTATGTCTATATTGAGACCCCTGGGTGTTAGTGTCTTTAATTTATAAATCCAATACGTTTCTCTTTGGCATAACTTACGTAGCCTATCCCCACCTCTCCAATGCTTATCTACTTTTTCTATACCTTTATAGGACAAGACTCCTGGGTCGCCTTAGTGGAACAGGCTAAAATGTTTTGAAACGCTATGTGTCATGATCTGTTTTCTTATGTTTCCCATGTGTTCCAGCACGTGGACCCTCAAAGGTCTTGAGGTACGGCCCACGTACTGGAGTCCACATGGGCATGACAACAAATATACGATATAGTCTGTGCGACACTTAAGAGTCTGTTTAATTTTGAAAGTCTCTTTTTTGACATTAGAGGTGAACTCCGTTTTTCCCCCCATTGATACCTTACAGCTGAAGCACCAAAGAAGCCTATTGGTGGAGGCAGCCAACTCTGAGTCTTAGGGGCTTCCTCTTTTCTGAAAACACAAGGAGCCAGTTTAGATTTTATACATGGTGCTTTCCTAAAGATCACTCTCAGAGCATTAGGGATATGGGCTTTAAGAACTGGATCTTTCTGTACCACATGCCAGTGACATTTAATAATTTGTTGTATCCTTGTGGCATTTGAATTGTAGGTAGTAATAAAAGGAGTTTTAAAATCAACATTCCTATCCTTCACTTTTGTTATTAATAGGTCACTGCGAGGTAATGAATTGGCTTTATCCACAGCTGATTCTATTAATTCGGGTTTGTAGCCTCTGTCTAAGAACCTCCCTTTTAATATGTGTGCTTGGTCTCTGAATTCACTAGCATCTGTGCAGTTCCTTTTCACTCTCCGGAATTGACCATATGGTATGTTGTGAAGCCACTTTGGATGGTGGCAGCTTGATGTCATTAAAAAAATTATTAGCATCCGTCGGTTTAAAAAATGTTTTGGTTTTAATTTCTGAGTTATCAATGTAAATTGTCAGATCCAAGAAATTAATGTTCACTCAACTATGTTCAGATGTGAACTCTAAATTCACATTGTTGTCATTAATGTGTTTAATAAAATTTATCAATTCAGTCTCTCCCCCTTTCCAAATTAAAAGTACGTCATCTATATACCTGTGCCAGGAGACCAGGTTTGCGCTGAAAGGGTGAGTAGACCAAATATTGGCTTCTTCCCAGTCTGCCAAAAAAATATTTGCATAACTGGGCGCAAACCTGGCCCCATTGCGGTTCCGTACATCTGAAGGTAATAAACACTATTAGAAGATCTAGAGAAACTCACAGCCAGTAAAAAGTATTTTAGAGATAACCTGAGCAAGGACGAGAAACAAGCACTGAAAGAATTATCAGAGTATAGGTCCATCACTATCAAGCCAGCCGACAAAGGCGGTGGCGTGGTAGTGATGGACACAGATTACTACCTTTGGAGGCCAACAGGATTTTGGGAGATACGGTAACATACCAGAAATTAACTCATGATCCCACAAAGTACCATAAACAGGATCTAGATAAAATTCTAGAGTGAGGGAAGACTTTAGGCATCCTCAGCGACAAGGAGTGGGGATACATACATCAGGATAATCCGATCCTTCCTGTATTCTACTTTTTTCCAAAGGTCCATAAATGTATGGAGACTCCACCAGGCAGGCCGATTATATCAGGCATAGGATCCTTAACAGAAAATCTTTTGGTGTACTTGGATCTTTTTTTACAGAAATATGCAATAAGGGGGAGATCATTTCTCAAGGACACAACTCAGGTTATCAATTTGCTAGCAGATACACAATGGCAAGAAGATTATATATTAGCTACTTGCGACGTAGAATCATTATACACAAACATCCAACACAGGGATGGCCTTCGGGCAGTTGAAAGGACCATAACAAAGGACACATTGATTTTAGACGAACGACGGAATTTTATAATCGACAGTATCGATTTTATTTTAACACACAATGCCTTTTGGTTTAATGGTGTTTATTACCTTCAGATGTGCGGAACCGCAATGGGGCCAGGTTTGCGCCCAGTTATGCAAATATTTTTTTGGCAGACTGGGAAGAAGCCAATATTTGGTCTACTCACCGTTTCAGCGCAAACCTGGTCTCCTGGCACAGGTATATAGATGACGTACTTTTAAATTGGAAGGGGGGAGAGACTGAATTGATAAATTTTATTAAACACATTAATGACAACAATGTGAATTTAGAGTTCACATCTGAACATAGTTGAGTGAACATTAATTTCTTGGCTCTGACAATTCACATTGATAACTCAGAAATTAAAACCAAAACATTTTTTAAACCGGCAGATGCTAATAATTTTTTAATGACATCAAGCTGCCACCATCCAAAGTGGCTTCACAACATACCATATGGTCAATTCCGGAGAGTGAAAAGGAACTGCACAGATGCTAGTGAATTCAGAGACCAAGCACACATATTAAAAGGGAGGTTCTTAGACAGAGGCTACAAACCCGAATTAATAGAATCAGCTGTGGATAAAACCAATTCATTACCTCGCAGTGACCTATTAATAACAAAAGTGAAGGATAGGAATGCTGATTTTAAAACTCCTTTTATTACTACCTACAATTATGATGCCACAAGGATACAACAAATTATTAAACGTCACTGGCATGTGAAAGATCCAGTTCTTAAAGCCCATATCCCTAATGCTCTGAGAGTGATCTTTAGGAAAGCACCATGTATAAAATCTAAACTGGCCCCTAGTGTTTTCAGAAAAGAGGAAGCCCCTAAGACTCAGAGTTGGCTGCCTCCACCAATAGGCTTCTTTGGTGCTTCAGCTGTAAGGTATCAAAGGGGGAAAAACGGAGTTCACCTCTAATGTCACAAAAGAGACTTTCAAAATTAAAGAGACTCTTAATTGTCGCACAGACTATATCGTATATGTGTTGTCATGCCCATGTGGACTCCAGTACATGGGCCGTACCTCAAGACCTTTGAGGGTCCGCGTGCTGGAACACATGGGAAACATAAGAAAACAGATCATGACACATAGCGTTTCAGAACATTTTAGCCTGTTCCACGAAGGCAACCCAGGAGTCTTGTCCTAAAAAGGTATAGAAAAAGTAGATAACCATTGGAGAGGTGGGGATAGGCTAGGTAAGTTATGCCAAAGAGAAACGTATTGGATTTATAAATTAAAGACACTAACACCCAGGGGTCTCAATATAGACATAGACCTGGGGGCTTTTATGTAGCCTTTCCGCACCTCTTTTTAATGTATAGGAACACTCATTTTATTTATTTTATCATTTATTCCTATTACCCATTTGGGGATTATTACACAATTATCAAACTATAAATTTGTAGATCTTACTTCAATGTACTCATTAAAGTTGTATCTGTTCTTTTTTATAGATACACCCATCGAGGCCCAAAGTGCTTATTTCAAATTCACGGACTTTATGAATGTGAAACATGTCGGAAAACTTTTTCACTATATATTCTTTTACTATTTTTCATATTAGGCGTAATTGTATCTTTTTATACAGCTATTTTAACATTACCATTGTACACCTTTTAATCAAACATGCCATTAGACATTATATATCGGTAACAGATTAATAATCATCATTCCTTCCCCTTTATATAAGATTATATTGAGACACCAGAATTATACTTTGTTAGGTCACAAGACCAAGTAATTATTGACATTTCATAGGATACTTTTATTATCAAAGAGGGTATCAACAATCCCCCATAAAAACACCATGGGCTTATATCCCCACTATATTCATGTCTACATACATTACGAAGTGAACTTTCCCATGTATTAACACACAAAGAATAACATTTACATTGAATGCATCAGAGACTATGGGGTATTTAGCGTCAGTTGCTAGGACACCAGCGCAATGCGCATGTGCGAACAATCTGAGGAAACACGAGCCCAGGGAGGGCGTCACTTGAAGACACCATGAGTGATGCACAAGAAACTCCCCATAGGATGCGTGCGCATCTACTAAGATGGTGGCGCTCCGTCACGCTAAGATGAGTTTTCCAACACCAGGGGAACAGAGTAATTGCAATATGGAAAATAGCTGAAGCGCTCAAATGCAGGTATATCTCAAAATGATAATAAGCCAGACCACTGTACCAGGGTACTAACAATTGATATAGTGCCTATTGTGTCATATAATGGGTACTATCCTCCTGAAGACAGGTGGTGTGTGGTGCAACCCACTCACCATATGTCTCATTGGCAGGTTCCCCTGAAAAATATGCAAATACTCACATCCTGGTAAGGCAGGCAGGCAGGCTGTGTAGCTACTCAATGCAATACAGGGAAAAGGGAGACCAAAAAGCGCACCAGCACAACGGAGCAGGAAGAAACCAGAACAAAAAAATGATTAAAAGGGCACTTTAATGTGGCAAAAGACCCATCCAATGCATTTCGAACGTCGCAGCGTTCTTTTTCAAGGATAAAACACAATGTGATAACATCCATTATATACCCTCTTACCTGTGGGCCATTTCGCGCCAAAAATCAGAACCTGATGACGTCATAACAGAGCGACTCAGTGCCGATCTAAGGGCAAAAGGAAGTACCAAAGGCAGTGTGGCCATTTTGGATGTGGGCAAACATAGGAACACAATAACAAAGCTTTATTGACCATTCCAGCAGAACAAAATACATTGCTGCTAACTGGACAAGCATATTTAAACGAAATAAAGCTATATTAAACTAAACTAATGCTTAATAAAGGGTACTATTATATCAAGGAAAAACATGAACAAGGTGGATTAAAAAACTAGCTGTGTTGCAACTAAGTTATATACAAAAAAAAAAAAAATTAAAAATAAAAACCTCTAAACATGATTAAAAAAATGTGCAAGAAAAGTAAATTTAAAGACATATTACACATACATACTGCATAACACAGATTGTGTACCTAAATCATAGGAACCAGGGAAATACAACCATTATAAAATATGAAGTATTATCCACAAGATACATCAAAGAACAATTTAAGCTTACATATTAGCATAATATTTGCATGATAAGGCATAGGTTCAAAGGTTATAATGACAAGAATATAATGTCCAATATAATGACAATTGTCTTATTTAATCTGTATTACCAACTAATTACACCATAATACGTCTATCACAAAAATGTTTACAAAAAATGTGTTAGTTGCCAGTCAATATTCAAGCCCATAGGGAAGCGCGTTTGGAGAGTGAAGATCCAATACGCCTCCCTACGGTCCAGAAGGTTGATATGATCACCTCCTCTAGATTTAGAAATAACTGATTCAATCCCCAAAAAGGAAAAATTATTAATTCCTCCCTGACCACATTCAGTGAAATGTTTTGAGACTGGATGATTAGTGTCTCTCAATTTTATGAGCCTTAAATGCTCTAACATCCTGACCTTAAGGGCTCTAGTCGTCCTCCCCACATACCTCTTGCCACAACCACATGTTATTAGATAAATCACAAATTGACTTTTACAATTTATAAAACTGTTAATCTTAAATTCCTTATTTGGTAATATATTCACACCATGTGGCGGTGGCAAGGCAAACTGGAAAAAACTTTTGGCAGGCTTCATGTGTTTACATGCACTACAAGAGCCACATTTGAAGGAACCCCTAGTGATAAAAGGTTTTTTGAGACCAGAAGATTTGAGTTCACTTGGTGAAACATGAGATCCAATTGTTCTCGCTCTACGATATACAAAAGTGGGACCAGAATCCACATATTTTTTAAGGACAGGGTCCATGGATAAGACATTCCAATGTTTTGAAATTATAGAGTTTACTTTTCCACTTTGTTTACTAAATTGTGAATTAAAAAGAGGACATTTGTTTTTTGATTCTGTCAGTCCATGTGAGTCCTGTTTAATACCAATTGTCTTAACATTGTTAACAAGGCGAGAATCTCCAATTGGATGTGTGGGCAACAATGATGCTCTCTCTGTATGTAATGCATTTTCAAATGCAATTGCTAAATGTGATTTGGGGTATCCCCTTTCCAAAAATCTCCTTGTAAGCTCCTCAGACTGAGAAAGGAAACCACTCATAGTGGAACAATTCCTTCTCAGTCTGAGGAACTGTCCCCTTGGTATGGCCTTTATGACATGGGATGGGTGGCAGCTGTCCGCCCTAAGAAAGGTGTTCCTGGCATTTTGCTTCCTATAAACATCCGTTTGGATTTTTTTGTCTATGTCTACAAATAATTGTAGATCCAGAAATTCAATGTGATGGAAATGAAAATTTAATGTAAATCTTAGATTATAAAGATTATTATTAAGATAAGATACAAAAGTGTGAAGTGTAGTGACATCCCCCCTCCAAATAATAATTAGGTCGTCCACAAATCTTTTATAAAAAACAATATTGTGACGAAATAAATTAGTGCTCGAATAAATAAAAAGTGCTTCCCACCATCCCATAAATAAGTTCGCAAAAGAAGGAGCAAAACTTGTACCCATAGCAGTGCCAATAAGTTGCAAATAAAACTTACCATTAAATGTGAAAAAGTTGTGCGTGAGTAAAAAGTGTATAGCGTCCAAAATAAAAGCCGATTGAAAGATTGATATTTCTGGTATCTCAATAAATTGGCGGACCGCTGCCAAACCATGGTCATGTTGTATAACAGAATACAGAGAGGTAACATCAAGTGTTACCCACAGGTAATCATTACCCCATTTAACATTTTTGATCTGATCAAGAAGATCACCAGAGTCCCGTATAAATGAGGGCAATTTCCTAACAAATGGCTGAAGAAAACCATTAACATATCTTGACAGACCATCTCCCAAAGATCCAATACTAGAGACAATGGGACGACCTGGAGGGTCGACCAATGTCTTGTGGATCTTTGGGAGATGGTGGAAGATAGGAATAATGGGATGAGATGGAATAATGAATTTAACCTCGTCCTTCGACAGAACTTCCATAATAACACCTGAGTCAACCAGTTCTACAAGGAACTCCAAGAATTGCGGTGTGGGGTCGGCGGATAGTACACGATAGGACCGGCCATCATCCAGTTGGCGTAATGCCTCCCTGATGTAACCGTCTCTGCCCTGCACCACCACCGCACCCCCCTTGTCCGCACTCTTAATGACCAATGCAGAATTATTTTTCAAAGATTTTAAAGCTAAACGCTCACTTTGATTCAAATTGTCATGATCTATATAGGATAGGGAAAATCCCTGAGCTAGAAGACGAAGGTCTCTTATAACCAGATTTTCAAACATAGTCAGAAATTGACCCTTGACATGAGTGGGGTAGAACACAGAACTCCTTATTAGGCCTGAATTCCATTCAGAAAATGTAGGAATATTAACATCATCAACCGTTTGTTCAGATAAAAGATCATTCATATCTTGCAGGGTACAAAAATCATTAAATGTATGTAACGCAATAGATACCGGAGGAACAGAGTGTTATTATGGAAGTTCTGTCGAAGGACGAGGTTAAATTCATTATTCCATCTCATTATTCCTATCTTCCACCATCTCCCAAAGATCCACAAGACATTGGTCGACCCTCCAGGTCGTCCCATTGTCTCTAGTATTGGATCTTTGGGAGATGGTCTGTCAAGATATGTTAATGGTTTTCTTCAGCCATTTGTTAGGAAATTGCCCTCATTTATACGGGACTCTGGTGATCTTCTTGATCAGATCAAAAATGTTAAATGGGGTAATGATTACCTGTGGGTAACACTTGATGTTACCTCTCTGTATTCTGTTATACAACATGACCATGGTTTGGCAGCGGTCCGCCAATTTATTGAGATACCAGAAATATCAATCTTTCAATCGGCTTTTATTTTGGACGCTATACACTTTTTACTCACGCACAACTTTTTCACATTTAATGGTAAGTTTTATTTGCAACTTATTGGCACTGCTATGGGTACAAGTTTTGCTCCTTCTTTTGCGAACTTATTTATGGGATGGTGGGAAGCACTTTTTATTTATTCGAGCACTAATTTATTTCGTCACAATATTGTTTTTTATAAAAGATTTGTGGACGACCTAATTATTATTTGGAGGGGGGATGTCACTACACTTCACACTTTTGTATCTTATCTTAATAATAATCTTTATAATCTAAGATTTACATTAAATTTTCATTTCCATCACATTGAATTTCTGGATCTACAATTATTTGTAGACATAGACAAAAAAATCCAAACGGATGTTTAAAGGAAGCAAAATGCCAGGAACACCTTTCTTAGGGCGGACAGCTGCCACCCATCCCATGTCATAAAGGCCATACCAAGGGGACAGTTCCTCAGACTGAGAAGGAATTGTTCCACTATGAGTGGTTTCCTTTCTCAGTCTGAGGAGCTTACAAGGAGATTTTTGGAAAGGGGATACCCCAAATCACATTTAGCAATTGCATTTGAAAATGCATTACATACAGAGAGAGCATCATTGTTGCCCACACATCCAATTGGAGATTCTCACCTTGTTAACAATGTTAAGACAATTGGTATTAAACAGGACTCACATGGACTGACAGAATCAAAAAACAAATGTCCTCTTTTTATTTCACAATTTAGTAAACAAAGTGGAAAAGTAAACTCTATAATTTCAAAACATTGGAATGTCTTATCCATGGACCCTGTCCTTAAAAAATATGTGGATTCTGGTCCCACTTTTGTATATCGTAGAGCGAGAACAATTGGATCTCATGTTTCACCAAGTGAACTCAAATCTTCTGGTCTCAAAAAACCTTTTATCACTAGGGGTTCCTTCAAATGTGGCTCTTGTAGTGCATGTAAACACATGAAGCCTGCCAAAAGTTTTTTCCAGTTTGCCTTGCCACCGCCACATGGTGTGAATATATTACCAAATAAGGAATTTAAGATTAACAGTTTTATAAATTGTAAAATCAATTTGTGATTTATCTAATAACATGTGGTTGTGGCAAGAGGTATGTGGGGAGGACGACTAGAGCCCTTAAGGTCAGGATGTTAGAGCATTTAAGGCTCATAAAATTGAGAGACACTAATCATCCAGTCTCAAAACATTTCACTGAATGTGGTCAGGGAGGAATTAATAATTTTTCCTTTTTGGGGATTGAATCAGTTATTTCTAAATCTAGAGGAGGTGATCATATCAACCTTCTGGACCGTAGGGAGGCGTATTGGATCTTCACTCTCCAAACGCGCTTCCCTATGGGCTTGAACATTGACTGGCAACTCACACATTTTTTGTAAACATTTTTGTGATAGACTGATTATGGTGTAATTAGTTGGTAATACAGATTAAATAAGACAATTGTCATTATATTGGACATTATATTCTTGTCATTATAACCTTTGAACCTATGCCTTATCATGCAAATATTATGCTAATATGTAAGCTTAAATTGTTCTTTGATGTATCTTGTGGATAATACTTCATATTTTATAATGGTTGTATTTCCCTGGTTCCTATGATTTAGGTACACAATCTGTGTTATGCAGTATGTATGTGTAATATGTCTTTAAATTTACTTTTCTTGCACATTTTTTTAATCATGTTTAGAGGTTTTTATTTTTAATTTTTTTTTTTTTTTGTATATAACTTAGTTGCAACACAGCTAGTTTTTTAATCCACCTTGTTCATGTTTTTCCTTGATATAATAGTACCCTTTATTAAGCATTAGTTTAGTTTAATATAGCTTTATTTCGTTTAAATATGCTTGTCCAGTTAGCAGCAATGTATTTTGTTCTGCTGGAATGGTCAATAAAGCTTTGTTATTGTGTTCCTATGTTTGCCCACATCCAAAATGGCCACACTGCCTTTGGTACTTCCTTTTGCCCTTAGATCGGCACTGAGTCGCTCTGTTATGACGTCATCAGGTTCTGATTTTTGGCGCGAAATGGCCCACAGGTAAGAGGGTATATAATGGATGTTATCACATTGTGTTTTATCCTTGAAAAAGAACGCTGCGACGTTCGAAATGCATTGGATGGGTCTTTTGCCACATTAAAGTGCCCTTTTAATCATTTTTTTGTTCTGGTTTCTTCCTGCTCCGTTGTGCTGGTGTGCTTTTTGGTCTCCCTTTTCCCTGAACAGAGTAATTGGTCAGCCTCTAGGACACCAGCGCAAGGCGCATGCGTGAATAACCTGAGGAAATACGAGCCGAGAACAGGGAGGGCGTCACTTGAGGACATCACGAGTGATGCATAAGGAACTCCCCACAGGATGTGCGCGCTTCCACTAAGATGTCAGCGCTCCATCGCGCTAAGATGAGTTTTCCAGCACCAGGGGAACAGAGTGATTGGTCGGAGGCTACATATAACGGCCTGCACTCAGCCATTTAACACATATTGAGCCTGAGGAAACGCGTTGCTCGGCCTCCAAGACAGTCTGCAGCCATCACAGAGGAGACAGAGGTGACGTGGTATCTCCCAATCCGGACACGGAGACCAGGAACCCTTTTACCACTTACCACTTATTGACTCCCCTTGCTGTTTTTCCCTTAGAAGCAATTAGTTGATTCTTTGTTTTTAGCTTTTACTTTCTTTTATTCTATTGTATTTTGTTTTATTGCATTTTCTCCATTAAAGTATCTCCCTTCCCTAGACCTCAGTGTCCCATAGTCTATATATACCCCCCACACCAGCACACAGAAGGTTTCCACCACAGGATTCAGAAGCCCAAAAGAAACTTTTACAAGTGTGTACTCACACTGGCCCGTGTGAGTATTTGGTTTTATTTATCCTTCCGAATCCCTCCCTTCACCTAAATTACCAGGTGACCCGTAGATATATTTCCTGTTCTCATCTGCAATCCCTGATCAGAGGGATAACAAGACACCGCTACAGGAGAACACTCACATTAGGCCGTGTGAGTGAGATATTATTAGTATTTACAACATTAACGTGTGATAACATATTATCTCACAGTCTGCGCTTGAATTGCAGTTAGTATTTACGTGAGCATATCTAACTGCATTTTCATTTCTATGAGAGAAAAAACTTATGTGAATGAGCCACGCATCTAATGGAGAGCACCTGAAAGACAGCGAGGAACGAAGACAAGAAGAAGGACCTGCATTCCAAAGGAAGACCTAGCAGTTAAAGAAACCTTGATGTGATAGAACTCACACAAGGCCGTGTGAGTTATCCCTTCACTTATACATTTCATTTCATGTACGCTCATCACCCTAGAAGTTTAGTTCATAGACTGAAGGCTCAATAGAGGTGTTTTACACCACATTTGATCTTCAGTGGAAGGAAATACATTTTTAAACTTCTCTCTCTCATACTGTGCTCCACCATCTTTCCCTGTTTTCTACTCTCATGGAAGTGTCTGGACATTGTGACAGAAACCAGGGGATGGTAATAAATTCCATATATAGGGCTCCCAGGATACTGAACAGTTTCTATCCTGTCTGGCCTGGGAGTGCAGCCTTATAATACATGCACTCCATCCCACAGTTTGGCAAGCGCTGGAACTGAGGGATGAGAGATCCAGACCAGAGTTTGTCTGGCTGCCTGATTTCTGTCACCTGTCATGCTAATTAGAAATCAAGTATGTAAGACTGATCTCCTGGTTGCTCTTGTCTCTTCTCCAGAGCCTGGAAGGCTGCTGAACACAGTGGGGAGAAGCCTCTTCCCCACACAGGTTCAATCGTTCTGTTCATTTGGCTAAGTCTGCAAAAGTACCTTGTTTTGTTGTTGGAAAGTGGAAAAGCCACTTCCACCCTGAGTTAGGGAAATCTAAGTTAAGTTATCGCTCAGGTGAGCAGCTTTTGTTTTGATGTGTTTTGTTGTATGCACTGTGGCAGTCTCAGTGCTTGGGACTGAATAAACCAGGCCCAGCCTGTTTAAAGGAACAGTACGTGACGCCTCCTCATTTTAACCTACCCTAAAAGACCGTGTTCTAACCGTCCCGGACAAGCGGCGGAGCCCCGGAGTAAGCTGTTTGTCACATATGGTGGAGAATGCGGGCAGAACACTAAAAGGTCTAGGGGTTAAAGAACTTTAAAGAAAAAAAAAAAAAAAAGTTTTTTTTTCTCTCTCTCCAAACAAGATGGAAGACGTGGTGAGTGCGCTGGTACGCAATGTCGCTGTCCAGAAAGACGCGAATGAAGCTCAGCAACAGGCGAGTGAAACCCAGCGACAGCTGTTAATAGCCCAGCAAGAGACTAATGCAAACCAGCAAGAGACAAACCGCTTGCTGAGAGAGGAGCAACAGCGGTTCGCTCAGGGCTTACAGCAGGAACTCGAGATCCTGAGGGGGACTATCAGTAACCTTCCACTGGCAGCGGCAGCTCCAGTTCCGAAAATGACCAGGGCAAGCCACTACCTTCAGAAGATGGGACCCTCGGATGATGTGGAAGCCTATCTTCTCACGTTTGAACGCACGGCACAGAGAGAGGGATGGCCAGAAGCTGAGTGGGCTGGTCTAATCGCACCCTTCCTAAGCGGCGAACCCCAGAAGGCTTACTTTGATCTAGAGCCAGCCGAAGCTAACGTCTATGCAAAATTGAAGTTCGAGATCCTCGCCCGCCTCGGCGTAACCACGGCTGTTCGCGCCCAAAGGTTTCACGCATGGTCCTTCACGATGGATAAAGCCACCCGAAGCCAGATGTATGACCTCATCCACCTCGCCCGGAAGTGGCTACAACCCGAGATAAACTCAGCAAGCCACATCGTGGAACGGTTGGTCATGGACCAGTTCTTGAGGAAACTTCCCTCTGCCTTACGCCGTTGGGTCAGTCGGAGTGACCCCCACAATGCGGATGAGCTTGTGGCCCTCGTAGAAAGGTACAATGCAGCAGAAGAGCACCCGCAACCCACAGTCGTGGAGCAACCCCACTACCCGAGGTTCCAGGACTCTTCCAGAGACGGTAAAAGGGT
This sequence comes from Ascaphus truei, assembly GCF_040206685.1. Taxonomy (NCBI): domain Eukaryota; kingdom Metazoa; phylum Chordata; class Amphibia; order Anura; family Ascaphidae; genus Ascaphus; species Ascaphus truei. The sequence goes on from NC_134486.1 coordinate 300,406,098, forward strand.
ACCGGGGTTAAGGGGAGCTGAAGAGCGGCGACCACCTTCACGCAGCACCAGCAACAGTGGTTCGCACACTAAGGGCAATAGCCAACATGGGGAGCCGGGAAAAGGCTCTAAGTGGGACACAGACTATGTACCTAAATGTGTAAATTGTCATGAGAGGGGCCACACAGCAAAAATCTGCACACTAAATGATGAGCCCATGCAATGCAACAGCGTGGAACCTTATTCGCTGTTGTCCCAATGTATGCGCCCTAGCCCAGAGGACCCCTTGAATAACCATCTGTGGGCATTTGTAAAGGTTAATGGTAAGAGGGTTCGGGCACTTCTGGACTCTGGGAGCATGGTCACACTAGTGTCCGAATACCTCTTGCCCATTAAGAAGAAACAGGGAAACAGTTCACAAAGAATGGCAATTTGTTGTATACATGGGGATAATCATGAATATTCCACTGTTGATGTTTTTTTTGAAACAGAGTTTGGTTCTTTAGATTTCAAGGTGGGTATTGTACCCAAACTGGCACATGATGTGTTAATAGGGACCGACTTTCCCCATTTTCTAAAAATGTGGTCCCCCGCTCAGAATAGCGCCCAGAGTTCAATAGCGGACCATAACAAAGTATTAGAAGAAATAAATCCTTTCCCGTTTTCAGAAATGGAGGTTGACGAGGGCCCAAATAAGAAGGGGGAAAAGGAGGAGTGCTGTAAAATTCCCTTCCCCATCACTACTTTGGTAGGGAATACCCCAAATCAAGATGTTGATCAGACACTTACCACCCCAGAACCGGATAAGACCCTCGCTGACCTAGAGGTCAGTCCTGGGAGTTTTAAGAAGGCCCAGTGGGAGGACCCCACGTTAGCGGAAGCAAGGGGAAATATACGGGACCTGAATAGTACTCCTGGCCAACCAGATAGGTCACTTGCTTACCCCTACTTCGAGGTAGAGAACGACCTAGTATATCGGGTTGATAAAAGGAAATCAGTTACAACTAAACAATTGTTGGTACCACGGACATTCCGTAACGTAGTATTACACCTCGCACATAGTCATCCATTGGGGGGACACCTAGGGGTGGAAAAGACAAAGGAAAAGGTTCTCCGAAGCTTCTATTGGCCTGGGGTTCTGGCAGAAATTACGAATTATTGTTCCTCATGCCCAGCATGTCAAATCACCGCCCCGTTCAAGGCGTACCGCAGCCCATTGGTACCCCTTCCCATAATAGAGGTACCATTTGACCGGATTGCTATGGATCTAGTAGGACCCCTAATAAAGTCTGCTAGGGGACATCAGCATATATTGGTAATATTAGATTATGCTACCCGATATCCGGAGGCAGTTCCCCTACGTAGCACCTCTGCCAAAAACATAGCAAAAGAGTTGGTAGTTCTGTTTTCCCGGGTTGGAATTCCTAAAGAGATTCTATCTGACCAGGGAACACCATTTATGTCCCAAGTAACAAAAGAGTTATGTAAACTCCTAAAAATCAAGCATCTCAGAACCTCAGTCTATCATCCACAAACAGATGGTTTGGTGGAAAGGTTCAATAAAACCTTAAAGAGCATGTTACGGCGGGCGGTCGATAAAGATGGGAAAAACTGGGATTGTTTGTTACCGTACCTGTTATTTGCCATTAGGGAAGTTCCCCAATCATCCACCGGCTTCTCCCCGTTTGAACTATTGTATGGCCGACACCCAAGGGGCTTACTGGATATAGCCAAAGAGACTTGGGAACACGAGGTTACCCCTTACAGAAGTGTAATAGAGCATGTTGCCCAGATGCAGGACCGCATTGCTGCAGTCCTACCCATAGTGAGGGAACACATGGAGAAAGCTCAAGAAGCACAGAGGAATACGTATAATAAGGGTGCTAGGGTCAGAATTTTTTTTCCAGGTGATAGGGTACTAGTTCTGGTTCCCACCGTGGAAAGTAAATTCCTTGCTAAATGGCATGGGCCATATGAGGTCTTGGAAAGAGTGGGAGAAGTAAATTATAAGGTAAGACAGCCAGGTAGGAGGAAACCTGAGCAAATTTACCATATAAACCTACTCAAGCCCTGGAAAGATAGAGAAGTCTTGTCAACCCTAGTAACCCAAGGTCCGTCAGAGAGTCAAGAAACTGACCCAGAGGTTAGCATAGCTGAAACCCTGTCCGTTCATCAGAAACAAGAGGTTCAGAATTTAATGAGAAGAAACAAAGAAATCTTCTCTACACAGCCAGGTAGAACTAGCGTAATTGAACATGACCTAGTCTCTGAACCGGGGGTCCGAGTTAACCTTAAACCGTACCGAATCCCAGAGGCCAAAAGAGAGGCTATAAATTTAGAGGTTAAAAAAATGCTAAAACTAGGCGTAATTGAGGAATCCCAAAGTGGGTGGAACAGCCCTATAGTCTTAGTCCCAAAGCCAGATGGTACAACAAGGTTTTGTAATGACTACCGGAAACTAAACGCGGTGTCAAAATTTGATACTTATCCTATGCCCAGGGTAGATGAACTTGTAGAGAGACTGGGCAAAGCCCGATATCTCACAACCCTAGACCTAACAAAAGGGTACTGGCAGGTTCCCCTCACAGAAAGGGCAAAAGAAAAGACAGCCTTCTCAACCCCAGATGGCCTCTTTCAGTATAGGGTGCTGCCTTTTGGCTTACATGGAGCTCCCGCCACATTCCAAAGAATGATGGATAAAATTTTAAAACCACATGCTCGGTATGCTGCTGCCTACCTGGATGATGTGGTAATCCATAGTGAAGATTGGCAATCCCACCTTCCAAAGGTCCAAGCTGTGCTCGACGCAGTTCGGTCTGCTGGACTAACTGCTAACCCCGCTAAATGCACCATTGGTCTGGAGGAGGCCAAGTATCTGGGGTATTCTATTGGCAGAGGTTTACTCAAACCCCAAACACTCAAAGTGGAGGCGATACAAGGTTGGCCAAGGCCAGTTACAAAAAAACAAGTAAGGACCTTTTTGGGGTTAATTGGGTACTATAGAAGGTTTATTCCCAATTTTGCAACTAAGGCAACCCCACTAACCGACCTCACAAAAGCAAGAGGACCGCTTATGGTAAAGTGGTCCCCCGAAACCGAACAGGCCTTTAGAAGCCTGAAAGAAGCTCTCTGTGCCCAACCAGTGTTGGTCACACCTGACTTCTCCAAAGAGTTCGTAGTCCAAACCGACGCATCTGAGGTAGGGCTGGGGGCGGTACTCTCCCAGGAGTCTCAAGGTGAGGAACACCCCATCCTTTATTTAAGTAGGAAACTAAATCCCCAGGAGAAGAATTACTCCATAGTAGAGAAAGAGTGTCTCGCAATAAAGTGGGCTGTAGAGACGCTCAAATACTACCTGTTGGGGAGAAAATTCCGGTTGGTCACAGATCATGCACCCCTTACCTGGATGTGTCAAAACAGGGAGAAGAATGCTAGAGTGACCAGGTGGATCCTAAGCCTACAACCCTTTAAATTTTCTGTGGAACACAGGTCAGGGCACAAACATGGCAATGCTGACGGGTTGTCAAGGATGCACTCCCTAATATCCATGGTCGCTCATCCCTCGGGGTCTGAGCTGGGGGGGAGGATATGTGACAGAAACCAGGGGATGGTAATAAATTCCATATATAGGGCTCCAAGGATACTGAACAGTTTCTATCCTGTCTGGCCTGGGAGTGCAGCCTTATAATACATGCACTCCATCCCACAGTTTGGCAAGCGCTGGAACTGAGGGATGAGAGATCCAGACCAGAGTTTGTCTGGCTGCCTGATTTCTGTCACCTGTCATGCTAATTAGAAATCAGGTATGTAAGACTGATTTCCTGGTTGCTCTTGTCTCTTCTCCAGAGCCTGGAAGGCTGCTGAACACAGTGGGGAGAAGCCTCTTCCCCACACAGGTTCAATCGTTCTGTTCATTTGGCTAAGTCTGCAAAAGTACCTTGTTTTGTTGTTGGAAAGTGGAAAAGCCACTTCCACCCTGAGTTAGGGAAATCTAAGTTAAGTTATCGCTCAGGTGAGCAGCTTTTGTTTTGATGTGTTTTGTTGTATGCACTGTGGCAGTCTCAGTGCCTGGGACTGAATAAACCAGGCCCAGCCTGTTTAAAGGAACAGTACGTGACGCCTCCTCATTTTAACCTACCCTAAAAGACCGTGTTCTAACCGTCCCGGACAAGCGGCGGAGCCCCGGAGTAAGCTGTTTGTCACAACATGTTCACAGACTGTACTTCAAACTCTTCATTAGTGCTGCAGTTTCTTCTAAGATAAAGTAACTGGCCGATGAGTATACCATTAACCAATGACAGGGTGGTGGCTGCTTGCTTCCAGCAGGCTATTACTGTAGTTGCTGTAGACTCTCAATGATGTTATCAATACCTCTAGAGATGCGGATGTCTAAGAATACGATGGTATTGGGATCATACTATAGGGTCAGGTGCATATTAAATTGGTTAGTGTTTAGTATTTGAATACACTGTTTGAATGCATCTATTGACCCATTTCAAAGCATCATCATGTCATCGATGTAGCAGACCCATAGATAGATGTGAGAGGTATGACTGTCCAGTTGCTCTGTAAAAACTATTTGAGATTCCACCACCCCAAGTATAGATTAGCATAGGATGGTGCGCATTTTGTGCCCATGGCTGTCCCTTGGATCTGGTGATAGAATTTATTCCCAAATAGAAAATAATTCTTAGTGAGGACAAATTCAAGGAGATCAGCCAAAAATTGGTTGTGTGTTTGGTACATATGTCTTCTTGAGTTCAAGAAGTAAGTAACCACATCTATATAATTTTTGTGATTGATGCTGGTATAGAGTCCTTCCACGTCAAGGCTGACTAATAAAGTCTCCTTGTAGATTGCTATGCCTTCCAATCTTCTCAGGATGTCTTTAGAATCTCTACGATACGATGGTAGAGATACCACAAATGGTCTGAGAAGTCGATCAACATAGGAGCTTGCTTTCTCTGTCAGATTGCCGACTCCTGATATGATTGGTCTGCCAGGGGGAGTTGTTTTCTTTTTATGCATTTTGGGCAAGCTGTAAAATGTGGCTATTCTGGGAGATGTGATTAGCATGTAGTCAAATTCTTGTTGGCTGATCATTTTGGTAGAGAGACCCCTATTTTGAATGGTAATCAGTTCTTTCATATACCGATTGGTGGGGTCTTCCTCCAAGACCTCATAGCAAACTGGATCTGATAGGAGCCTCAGATTTTCTTTTTTATAATCTGCTGTGAGCATAATAACAAGATTACCCCCTTTATCGTCTGGCTTAATGACGATACTGCCAGTTCTTTTAGTGCCTTTTTTTCACGTGGAAGGTGAGATTGTCTACTCCATGGTTATAAGTCATACTCTAGGGGTCTGAGGTGACCAAGTCAACAAACACATCTATGTTGGCATAATTATCACTAAATGGAAGACATTTTGATTTAGGTCTTAGGTCTGTGTATGGCCCTTCTCCAGGGGCTCTATTGGACTCTTCCTCCAAAGTTTCTAAATTCCTGTAGACCTCCATGTCCAGATTATCCAGTGGGGGAGCGCAAAACGCTCATAGTGTATTAAAAATATATTAGAGAACACAATAGTAGGATAAATATTCAGCGTACATCTAGATAGAGTATAACTAGCATGTATGGGACATAAGTTACCCAATCGCCATCTACCACCAAAATTCCGCCGGACACCGTCAGTCTAGCAGGGGGACATCGTCTGGAGATCGCCAAACTTCTTGCGACAGTTGTTACACCCCTCGAAATGGTAAGTAATCGTCCGTGCTGGCAGACCCACTACTCAGATAATGTGGTCCTGGCAATGTCCCAAAGTAAGTACTTTCAGTTCCGGAGTCTCGCTCAGATGTTCTCAGCAAGGGAGTACACTGCGCTCGATCACGGTACACAGTACGTCCGCATGTCTCCGTCGACTCACTACTTCACTGGATAGCGCCGTGGGAAGGCGACACCGTGTGGTAAAATATGGGAGACTCACATACAGGGACTAAAATTAAAGCCAGACCACGAAAAATGTCTTGGATCAATCAAAGTAATAAATAGGCTTAACGGACAGTCAATTCCAAAGCGTTTCAAAGCCAGAATGCTTCTTCATCAGGATTTACAAAACATGGTTATTAGACCTATTTAAGTACCCACCTCTTGGCCGAGACTGGTCAGACCATAAAATTAGGTCATCCAATCAGAGGCGTCAGAGGGGAACAAAAACACATTAAAGGTAAAACTACCATCAAACAACTATAATATTAAAATATGTTCACATAATAGTAATAATCTGAAATGGAAAAGAAATAAATGTTAGGGCAGTGATAATAATAATAACATTTATCCTAAAATACAAGTAATTTAAAAAAGTAATTATATATATATATATATATATATATATATATATATATATATATATATATATATATTGATCCAAATCAATATAGACAATGTAGGACATCATGTAGAAACTTTTTTTAATATTGTTAATCAAGATTTTAATAATCTGACTAAAACTTTCAAAACAGGAGATATAAAATATAATTTAAATATAAAAGAAAATTTAGCTCTAAAATTCTTGAGAGACAATACAAATCTGATAATTAGACAGGCAGATAAAGGTGGAGGCGTTGTCCTCCAAGATAGAAAGGACTATGAGATGGAGGCACATAGACTCCTGTGTGATACAACCTTTTATATTTAATTAAAAAAGGATGCAACAATGGACTACACGGGTCGCCTGAAAACACTTAGATCAAGCCTTTAAAAAACAAATAATATCCAAGGATGAATTTGCCTTTCTTTACTCTAACTGTCCAAGAATCCCTATTTTTTACCACCTTGCCAAAATTCATAAATCCCTAGTTAAACCTCCCGGGAGGCCTATTATTTCCGGAATTCAGTCATTAATCACGAATCTTTCCCAATATGTTGATTTTTTTCTACAGGTTTATGTAGGCCAACTCCCGTCATATTTAAGGGACTCTCCCTCTGTCCTGAGTCTCCTCCAAGGCTTTGAGTGGAAAAACTCGTATAGATGGGTGACATGTGATGTCCAGTCCCTCTATACGAGTATCCCACACAAGGAGGGACTTGAGGCAGTTGACTTTTTCTTGAAAAGAGATCCTGATCTACATCCATACAATAAAGAGTTTATTTTAAACTCAATCCAATTTATATTAAAGAATAATTATTTTCTATTCCTTACCCAATTCTTCCTGCAGGTTTGCGGAACTGCGATGGGCACGAGGTTTGCCCCCAGTTTCGCAAACCTGTATATGGGAGAATGGGAATTTAACAACATTTGGAATAATAATTCCATTTAACAAAAACATCATTGTTTGGCGTCGTTATATAGACGGCGTCCTATGTATATGGGACGGAGACGTAGATTCAGTTAATCTCTTTTTACAGTATTTAAACAATAATACAAAAAATCTTTCATTTACATCTAGTGAAGATTTATTAGAAATCAATTTTTTGGATTTGAATTTAAAAGCGACTGAGGAAGGTAGGATAATCAGCAAAACCTACTTTAAAGAGGTTGATGCCAACAATTTATTGTTGGCATCAAGCAATCATAAGAAGTCCTGGATTAAGAACATTCCAGGAGGCCAGTTCTTAAGATTGGAAAAGAACTGTAGTCAGGAAGAGGACTTTAAAGTACAAGCTAAAAAATTAACCTCAAGGTTTGTAGAAAGGGGTTATTCTCCTAAAAAATTGGCTGACTAGTTAGAAAGAGTAAGTAAATTAGACAGAAATCAGATGTTAATACCGAGAATTAAGAAACCTGTAAAGAACTCTACTATTGATGTTGCATTTATTACCAATTTTAATTCAATGACCAATAACATTGAAAGAATTGTGAGGAAACACTGGGGTATTTTATGTAGCGACCCAATTTTGTGTGCTCATATTACACAAACCCCAAGGTTCATTTATAGGAAAGCCAAGAACCTTAAGAATTCTTTGGCCCCCAGTGATGTTTTTAATATTTGCAATCACCAGGAGTCAGACTCTTGGTTGAGGTCAAAACCAGTTGGTAATCATCCCTGTGGAAAATGCTCAGTGTGCAAATTCCTTCACCCAATTAGAACCACCTTTAAATCTTATTCAACTAGTTAGGTGTTTGAAATTAATGACTCCATTTGTTGTAATTCTAACCATATTGTATACTTATTAGAATGCTCGTGTGGTTCTCAATACGTAGGTTGCACGAAACGTAGTCTCAGGGTTCATATCCTAGAGCATATCCGGAATATTAAAAATGGATTTTTAAAATACAGTGTGTCTCGACATTATGCAGTTCATCATAATAAGGATCCTTCCTTTCTTACCTTTAAGGGTATTAAATTTGTCCCCCGTAATAGAAGGGTGGGGACAGAGTTAAAGAATTGTCTGTACAAGAGACACTTTGGATCCATAAATTAAATATTCTGTATCCAAAGGCTCTTAATTAAGACATAGACATATGGGCTTTATATTAATTAACCCTTTCCTTATCTTGTGCTTTTTATGTTTAAATTTGGATCAATATACAGTATATATTTTTTAAATTACTTTTTTAAATTACTTCTATTTTAGGGTAAATTTTATTATTATTATCACTGCCCTAACATTTATTTCTTTTCCATTCCAGATTATTATTATTATGTGAACATATTTTAATATTATAGTTGTTTGATGGTAGTTTTACCTTTAATGTGTGCATTAATGATGCACCTGTTTTTGTTCCCCTCTGACACCTCTGATTGGAGGACATCATTTTATGGTCTGACCAGTCTCGGCCAAGAGGTGGGTACTTAAATAGGTCTAATAACCATGTTTTGTAAATCCTGATGAAGAAGCATTCTGGCTTTGAAACGCATTGGAATTGACTGTCCGTTAAGCCTATGTATTACTTTGATTGATCCAAGACATTTTTTGTGGTCTGGCTTTAATTTTAGTCCCTGTATGTGAGTCTCTCATATTTTAACACACGGTGTCGCCTTCCCACGGCGCTATCCAGTGACGTAGTGAGTGAGTCGACGGAGACACGCGGAGGTACTGTGTACCGTGATCGAGCGCAGTGTACTCCCTTGCCGAGAACATCTGAGCGAGACTCCGGAACTGAAAGTACTTACTTTGGGACATTGCCAGGACCACATTGTCCGAGTAGTGGGTCTGCCAGCACGGACGATTACTTACCATTTTGAGGGGTGTAACAACTGTCACAAGAAGTTTGGCGATCTCCAGATGATGTCCCCCTGCTAGACTGACGGTGTCCGGCGGAATTTTGGTGATCCTGTTGCTGGTAGATGGCGATTGGGTAACTTATGTCCCATACAATGCGGTTATACTCTAGATGTACGCTGAATATTTATCCTACTATTGTGTTCTCTAATATATTTTGAATAAACTATGAGCGTTTTGCGCTGTCTTTTTTTGTTTCCTTTTGTATTAGTCCAGGGGTGTTGAGCACCCCTTTTATTGCACAGCTGCAGACACTCCATTATTTGTATGTATACACACTTTTTTTATTCCTAAATATTTGCACCTTCACCTGGTTTTCCCAGTTGGGTTTACAATGTACAATTGGTTTTAGTAGCACACTTTTTCCTTTTCACTTTTACCTCTATAGAGTTAGCTAACATATTTCTCTAAACTTGAAGAACTCCAGTAATTTGAATTTCCTTGCAAACATATTAATATCCTTAACAACAAGGGAGACTGTATACATTACCGAAACGGCCATATAGCACTCTCTGTTGCAGTGTGTAAGGGCAATATTGTTACAACTCATTTACATGTGTAGCCCTTGGTTATACACAGGCAGCAGCAACTACTAAGGCCTCGGACACGCTTACTGCTGGCGTGCTGAGGCGCGCTGAGGCTCAGGGAAAGCGAGTGCTTTCCCTGGCCTTGCGGTTGCTTACCGCAAGCGCTCTCAGCAGCCGTCAGGGGGCAGTCCGGGGGTGGTCCGGGGGCGGGCGCGTCACTGGTCGGGAGTGGGCCAGTGACGTCACGGAGCTGGTTCGCCCTCATTGGGCGAACCGCTCACATGACCGGCCTGTCTCGCCGGCAAGCGGGGGAATTTTAAATTCCCCCAAGACCTGCTCTTCTGCAAGCGCGTGGAAGCGCAGGTGAGCCCCTACTAAAGCCGCTCTAATTGCGGCTGTAGGGGCTCAGTGCTGAGCGGGAGCGCGCGTCAGCACGCTTCCGCAAGCACGCAGGCAACATGGACGAGGCCTAAGACTATACCCTGTCTCTTATATAAGTTCCAGCCCATTCATTAATATAGGCTCTGGCTTAGTCTGGTAATCACACCATTCAGAAGGCATTCAGCATTACTTTGCTACAGTCTTAAGAGTCATTACTAGTGCATCCACTGTATGTACAGTATAATGGGGCTGTAGCATTATTTTACACTATACCCAGTTCCTTTTCAAATTCCATCCCATTCGTTATATGGGCTCTGGGTTAAGGTTGGTAACATTATTTTGCTCATAAGTGGCTATATGTACATGCCAGGATTCTTACCTATTGAAGATATGCCACAGACTAGCATCACTGTTACCATTAGCTGTTACACATGTTGCAGATTGTTATCTTAGTTGTTCAACTGTTAGAGTTGTTGATTAGTTCTACATAGTGTAATCCCTATGTGTATCTAGCCCCTGGCTCATCATCCACTATTCTGTTGTGGACTTCATTAGCTTCAGGCACTGACGCGCTACGTCTTCCAAGCATATACTGTAGCTAGTAATCACACATTTGTTATATCCAGTGGTTGACAAATCACCAAAAAATCTACTCGCCACACAAAAAAAGCTACTCGCCACCTAGTAACAAACGTGTGCTGCTTGGGCCAATATTTACTCGCCCGGGGGTTAAATCCACTCGCCCGGGGCGAGCAAATGTATAGGTTTGTCGAACACTGGTTATATCCCACTAACAATTCACTTTTAGAAGTGTATATCTGGTGTACTAACACAAGTGTGGGCTTATAATACCTTTGAACACAACATACTTTATAATTTGCCCCTTCGCACTAATTACTATGGGATTATTGCAACATATATCCTCTTAGTGTTAATTGATCCAATTAACCTCAATTAACTTTTATAACTATTGATCCAGGGTACCACACTACACCCGACATAGTATCAGTAGCGTGCGTCTATTATATTTCTATTTTAATCACCGTTATTTTAACATTTATGACTATTAAAGTTTAAATTTTAAATTTGACATTAATCATTCAGGTTGGGAGCGTGAGTTCTCTGTTGGGTTCTTTTTCTCTCAGAATATCATATTTACCTTGCCCATCAGCACCCCTCCCCCGTACTAATTGACTACATCACATTGAAGCTGAAGCGGGGCACTCTGTGTTCTACGTTATTTTGAAGAATCAAGAGAAGACTGATTTGCAGAAAATGCTGACTGGAATTTACAGAACTTGAACTTTACATTTTGACTTTTTGGTTAATCTAACCCCTTAAAGCATTGCACATTTTTACAAAAGATATAATATGCAAACATCAGACCTTTACTGCTAAATGATGTCACTATCTCAGTAAACATGGACTTGCATAGTTAAAATAAAATGTGTTCTTGCTTTTGGTGGGGGGAAAAGCAAATAGAAGGGAAATGTGACGGATTGCATATACATAAAATAATTTCATACAGCTATTGGTTAAATTATTTTTACTGGTGGTAGAGACTCAAAACCTAGCAGCGTTGGAACTATCATTTTTTGGCAATTGTATGGGGGTCAACAAGCGACAGAGAAGCCCAATGCTACATCCAATATGACAAAAATACACAGTAAAATACTTATTTACGGTGTATTTTTGTCATATTGGATGTAGCATTGGGCTTCTCTGTCGCTTGTTGTATACATCCACCACGCTCATTAGCTCTCCTTTTTGACACTTATATACATATATATTTTGTGGGGGCTCAGGGGTTCCCAAAAGGAGCTTGCTGGGGTTATGTGTGTTTATTTAATTGTATGGGGTCAACAGAATACCTCATGTCAACCAAGAGAAGACTTACATCTATTAACACCTACACACGTGGCTAAACTAATTCTCAGGCGGCCTGCACCGCGGGTAATTTAAAACCCCGTGCAGACGCGGCTGTTTTTTTTTTTATTCCTGATGCGTGCCGCGCGTCACTGGTGCCTCAGTTGGTGAGCCGGTCACGCGTGCCAGGGTTCTGCCGGCATCCTGAAGATGGAAGTTGAAGGCGGGGTAAGGCCCAGTGACACGTTGGGTACTGTCCCTGCATTGTGCATCACTGGGATCAGGAGAAGCAGAGGCGGAGCAGCCAGGGGGTCGCGCGTCATGGACCGGAGGAAGGGAAGATGTGGCTGGCGCGCGGCCAAGTTCGGCGCCAGCCAAAAAAAGCCCCAGAAAATTACGGGTAAATGTAAGAATTAAGCTGGCCGCAACAGTACACCAATAAATGACTTGTCTGTAGTGAAGGTTGAGAGCTTCTAGTTGACTATTCTAGTTAGCATTGCTTTAATACAAATAGGCTGTGGATACATGAATCTAAAGCTCGCAAGCTTTCAATCTATATGTATATTTTGTTCTATATCAGGAGAGATCATGAGTTCACTGGAAAAAAAACTAACTTTGAACAGCCATATTGCTTGTCAGATGGATACTGTGTTAATTCATTGAGGCATTGCAAAACAGACTGAACTAAAACAAAAGAATAAATGTCCCAAAACTGCTGTTGTGGTATAGCTTTGCAGTACTGTTAAATGAGCTGCAGCCATGCATGAGATGGAACTGTAAAACCTGTTTCCATGTGTTTATTGGACACTAGATGATTTTCAAAAGGCTGTTTTTAAAATATTTTAAGTTTCCATTTTTGTTGTTGTTGTCATTTTTAATGAGTTAAACCCAACAGGTCAATACCATATATGAATAGATGTCCCGTACATAAGCATAATTATTGGGACATGAGCTTACAATCTATATGAGAACACCGACATACCTATTGTTCTTTATTTCAACAAGCTTACCACCTTTTAAAAGCATCATATATGAAGTAGAATGCTGGCTATTGTTATATAGTAGGTTGCCAATTTCTATATGATTAAATAATGATCCCTTGCTAGTGTGACAGAGGCCCAACTGTATAATACTTTTCAATAGAAAGCCAACCGGAGACAGAGAAAATCGTATTGCTGGATGTTTACATTTTCCATTATCGAACTACAGTAGCAGCTGCTGAAGATTGCGGCTGCATCAGATGAATATGAAATGGATATAATAGAGTAGGATGAGGCATTGTAAAAGGATTCTTCCTGGGCTTAAGCAAGTTGGACACAATCGTGCGCACTCAAAGCTATGCAAATTGTTTAGCTGTGATGCAAAATACATTCAGTAAAACAATAACTACTGATCAGAATAAATGAACAAATACTGTATATTGTAGTTGAAAGATGGTGACCAGTTATAATGCACAGTGCAAAATTATCATTTGCATCATTCTTCATGAAAAGACGTGGCTATTTTACATACACTATAAAAGATGTAGATGGAGTGATCTATTGTATTGTATATTAAATAATGTTTTAACAGTTTCAATGAGGTTATACATTTCTGCATTAATGTAAAATGTCAGACATCGGATAGGAATATCCCTTTTATTGGTTTTCTTATTGTATATGTCTGCCTGTGGTAATTGTCATCAATATTATAGACCACACAGATTTATCATAAATAATGCTATATAAGTACTTGCTGTAATACCAATGTTCCCAATTTTAAGACCCTACTTGATATTAAACTTTGCTTTTTTGATAGTTGTCCATATGAATGAGTGTTTTCTATTACCATAATTTAAGCTACAGAATAATAATAATAATAATAATAATAATAATAATAATAATAATAATAATAATAATAATAATAATAATAATATATAAGTATATGTCACACACTACTGTGTTTTTGGCATAAGAGATTCAGTGGATTACATAAAGTGTGTTTCTTTCTGTCATCCTGCAGCATGTGAAACATTGGTAATTGGTCACATTAGAATGAATAATACAGGCTTCTAGTAGCCATAATTACAAAGCGATGCAATTAAAAAAGTTGACTTACTTTTTGTACCCAAAGTGTATTGCCATCCTGAGGCTACCGAATCTTTTTGTAATCAGGTGGTAAGATCATATTTTCTGTTTAATAAATGTTGTGGCAAAGTCTTTGGGCACCTCCAAAGTCTCTTCTCACTACGTGCACTTTGAATAATGCAGCACGATGATTTATTCCATACAGGAATAGATAAAGTAAGCAGTTTTTGTTATTTTTAACCTCAACTTCTTCTTCTGATACACTATGCGTATCTGCAGGACACGACTCTCTCCCTGAGAGCAACTCTGTATATATATTTTTCCATCGCCAAATCTACAGCAGTTTAGAAACAGTGTAGCTGTGATCAGCTGCCAACTATTTTTTTAGGACAATGTCAATAGGTCTAATACAGTTGCTATGAGTGTTATTCTGGATGGGGGTATTAATTTCTGTTTTTTCTTCTACTGAAAGGTGTTTAAGTAGATTGGATCCTATTGAGGATGAGATATATAAATATCCTTACATCATTATAACTACCAGTTGACTTTAAGAACAACATGTCTGTATTCATATAGCATACCTCTCATAATATACAATCTACTAACACTGTGTATGGTATTTAAAATGGGACATTTTTCCACCAATAGGAAAGTAATAGCCCTGTAGTTATTACAGAAAATAGGGAGATCTACTAAGAGACCCTCACCCTACTAGTTTCGTCTGAGCTTAGACTTCTTCTGGGGCATGCCGAAACTAGTAGGGTGAGGGTCTCATAGTAGATCTCCCTATTTTCTGTTATATTCGGGACTTTTTAACTGTCTTTCCATTTGCTGCAAAAGCCTTATTTAAAGGCTATTGGGACTGTTATATCAATCTCGGAATTGAGCCCTGTGGCTAATCGCACAGACTGAACGGAGCAAGCGGTATCCCTGTTTAGGGGAGTGACGTCACCCTCGGAGGACTTGCGCAACTGCTGATTACAGCTGAGCAGTGAAGCTTCCGCGTCCGAGCACACAGACGGAGTGAGCGGTTCCTGAGATTATCAGCCCCTTTGATGCACCGATCTGAAAGCAATTTACTGATATGTATGTTATTTCTGCTACATTGTAAGTAGCCTCTGTTGCTTGCGCAATAAATTTAATATACGTCATAAACGTACTTCACCATATTGGTATCTTTTTCATTTATAGGTACATCTCATTGTGGAATTCGAATATAGGACTTGTTCACGTATTTATCCTTCAAGTGTTGTATATCCATGCACTTGTGTCTCTGATTTGAGCCTTTTAGGTATGTATGTATGTATGTATGTATGTATGTATGTATCACACTTTTTCCCCCACCCTATGGGAGCTATCGCGGCTACGGTGTGTGTGTGGTGCGTTACCTGTGGCTCACAGGAGGCCTGAACCTCTGCCACTGGGAGCCTGGGGTGTACCTGATTAGTCTGGTGACAGTGCCTCAACATGCAAGGGATCCCAATGGGGTGGGATAAGCCCCTTACAGGAACAATACCAATAATACACACACTCAGGTATATAATAACAACCTTTACTGAACACAATAATATCGGTACCCTGTACCACACAGTAATATAGGCCCCAACCTGAAACCACCAGTAAGTGTCCCCAAAGTACATTGGGTGCCAGGCACCAATACCCTGATGTCCCTTTTCCCAATGTCAAGGCCCACCCAAAGTGTAGGAGATAGCGCTATCCCATGAAATGTTGGTGCACTTAGTTGGGTACCTGCCCGGGAGCTCCAGCACCCGGGTGATTCAGATTAACAAAGAGGATCCATCTGATCCGACATTGTCATCCGCAATGGCGTCCGCCTTCGCGTGGTGTGAATTCTGGCATTGATAATATCACCTTGCTGTCTCTCACAGGGAGGTAGTCTGGTCCCAGACCACAGGCCGCAACCACCGTGCAGCGTCTTCACTGTGTCCCTGACACTAGACAGTAAACGGGGAAGCGTCCCTATCTAAGGGGCCTTCCCTGAAGCAACCACTAGATACTGTGAGCCGGGGCCTAGCTGGGGTCTAATGGGGGTTTCTGGCCTAGTGCAGGGGCCTGACACCCTGCACCTACACCCTTACCTTCTGATGTCCCAGCTCTGACTGGCGTGGCACGCAGCGCACACAATGTATCAATCTTGGGAAACAGGAGAATACATCCGCGCAATTGGCGGCTGAGTGCCATCTGATCCTGCAGTCCTATGGCCCTCTGGGGGCTGTAGTTCCCCAGCGGAGTTATAACACTACTGGCCGCAGCCTGCGTTCACCCTGCGCATGGGCGAGGAGCACCATTATGGTCGCCGCAACTCCACTTCCTTTCTGCGCATGCATGAGACGCACAAGATGGCTTCCGGCGATTCGATCGCTGCTCCATCTGCCGCAGCCCCCCCGCACTCTCCCCATCCTCTACTGCCGGATGCAGCGGAAGGTAAGGGGGACCGGGTCACATGTGTGTGTATGTATGTACAGTTGTGTGAAAAAGAAAGTACACCCTCTTTGAATTCTATGCTTTTACATATCAGGGCATAATAACAATCATCTGTTCCTTAGCAGGTCTTAAAATGATGTAAATACAACCTCAGATGAACAACAACACATGACATATTACACCGTGACAGGAGCATGAGAATTTGTAGGGGGGGTGCGTGCAGTTACAGAGGCCACAAGCTCTTCCCCACGGCATTTAAATTAAATGCTGGGGGAAGCGTGAGGCCTCTGTAACTCCCTTACCTGTTCGCCATCCGGGATTTCGGTGATGCGTCGCCATGGCAACGTGGCATCAAATGATGCCGCGGGGGTCATGTGATGTCACGCATCACCATGGCAACACATGTCAAATGACGTGGCTGGGTCAAGTGAGGTCACGCGTCGCCATGGAAATGCGCGTCAAAGGATGCGGTGGGGTGACGTCACATGACGCCGAGTCATTGGAGAGGGGGGGCGCGAACGCGGTGGCTCCCGGGTGGGGGGGTGAAGCTTAAGAAGTTTGCGCACCACTGCCTTATTCATACAGATGTACTGTAGCAGCCGTTATTCGAACATTTCACGGAGCCGTTTTCGTTTGCTCTGCTGTATTCCATGCTGCATTCACACCGCCAATCACACCAGTCACACCTGTGTTTACCGCAGTTGGTTTGTTTGAATTTCATGGATTCTGATTTCTTTCGTGCAATTCTTCGTGTATCCGTCACAGAAATGAATGAATTGTAACGTGTACAGTACTGTGCTACTGTGCTACTGTGTCACTTTGCAGGTGTTTAAAAACCAGAACACTAAAATGCCATTTTCTGCACTCGATAAAAACACGAGTCAACACGCGTCTTAAGGCTGTAAGGTTGGAAGAAATCACGCGTCATGACGGCTGTCCAATAGGAACGCTCCTGCTCTGGTCACATGGTTCCCGGCGGCTCACACACACACACTGCTTACCTGCTGCTGTGCTGCAGAATGGGTTCCTGCTGTTCCACGCCGGCTGAAGACACTTCCGATGCTGCCACAGGACCGCTGCTGCTGTTCCTAGATGTAGCTGACACCCTGCAGGTAAGTGCCAAATCGGGTAACCGGGTACCCGGCTGGGTAGAACTCACTACCCGGTACAACACTAGTATTTTATATCAAAAACATAAAACATAGAGATTAACTTTCTTCTTAACAGAATAATACAGTAGTAGATTCCTGCCATATACTGTAGATTTTAAAGTTGTAAGGAGATAATAGATTATCTCCAGATAATGCTAATTGAGCCAGACTATCAGTAAATAAATATCCACATACTTTCAGAGAAAATGGTTTGTTCGTATCAAATTGACAGGGAATATCAAGAATTGGATTTATGATATCCTATGCAATTTCAGTGAGAACTCAGCAGAGACTAATTTAGGAAGAGAGATTAAAGTACAAAAACCCCTAGCAGTGGGGGACAAGGAAACAGTGTTAAGAGGTAGAGAAACACACTCCCAATTTTATTCACCCGCACATTTAGGAATATAAATATAACTGAAGCTGACATTATTCCAAGAACCAATTCAAATCTAATCCCCTCGGCTGAATCAAGAATATAGGTCCATTTTTGCCTCTTTTCTATAAAAGTTTCTCTATCTCCATATCTCTGTAATGGTTTAACATTGGCAATGACCTGGTACCTTTAACTGTGAAGAGTTTTGTCCCATTTGTCCGATGTTGAGTTACAGAGGTTTCTGGCATCACATTTGTAATATTCCCTTTATGTTGGGCCACCCTTTCTTTAAAGGAAAAAACTCTGGTGCATTAACTAATGTGTTACTATATAATGGTATAATAACAAAAAAAAAAAAATTCTGACTCAGGTCCTAGATGACAAAGTATATGAATTAAAAAAATATTACATTTTTTAAAATACAAATTTATAAACATTTTTCACAAAATCTGTTGCACCTACACTGTGATTAAGCTAAATCAGTATGAATACCACGAAAAAAAACTCTCATACTGTATGTCCCTTTGATATTGAATAGCTGGATTCCTCTGAAAAAAGAGGGTATTGTTTAGAATAAATAAAAATATCTATCAGATTGAGAATTTGGTGTTATTCGTGAGCTTTTTAAAGAAGGAGTTGATTCTTCATTTATGTGGAATTGGTTTCAAGTTTTCCATAGAAATAGTAGTAAGCAATCAAAGAAGATTCCTGTTTTTTTAGCAATAAGGTTAACCTTTTTTGGTATTCATGTTGCCCTGTGAGGGTTTTTTTTTGGGATCCTCTATAAGCAAATAAGTAAAAGTGCCTCTAATTTGGCAGGGGTGATGTCCCTGTAATGGTCTATGTGATTGACGCCCTCTGGGCGATTCATGAAGAGTCAATGTAGGTGTTCCTTATTTGATCCACTGCTCTGCTTAAGCACTGCCCTCACGCAACTCGCGTGTCACCACAGTTCCTGTCGCACAGATCGCAGCACTGTACAGTAGGTCACAAGAACCACTTCTAGTTCGATAATGCTGTTCGAGGTTTGTTCCTCCGGTCGTGTAACACCACGTTGCAGCACAACAGCTGTTCCTCTAGGCTGCGGCCATGGTGAACGCTGGTGAGGGCACAAGCGTTCACTCGGCTTCCCCGCTGCCTGCAGCAGAAGAGATCTGTGTCCTGAATGCAGAGGAGATGGAGAGACATGTTGGAGGGCGCGACCATGAAATCACGGAGCTGGTTTGCCCTCATTGGCGACCCGCTCACGTTACCTGGCCGCTGTACGTGAAAACAGATTTTCCTGTTTCCTTCTGAATCGCGAGCACGGCGCCTCTGCTCTCGCGTGCGTTCGCGTGCTCTATAGACCACATCATAGAGGCACATCTATGTGACCACGCCGCACACGCCCTTCTGTGTGCTGTCGCGATCATCATGGCCGCAGCCTTAGCCGGTTTGGCTTCTGCTACGGGTCTCCTCTGCATGCGCAGCACAACTGGGGACGTCCAGGGAATAATCAAATCCGGCGCCAGCTCCGTGAATATAAAGGTGATTGCTATGGTCCACTTTGTTCCGATTCTCCCTTCAGTTTAACAATATAATTTTTTTATATCTCCTAGGTCTGGTTCTAAATGCTACACTCTACCATTTGATCCAGTGAGCATTTATTAAGTATTTGGAACCACTTCTCACTATGGCTATTATTATTTTACAAAGTGTAGGTCTTAAAATTACTCTTAATGCATGTGGTATGTTTAATGCGTATATACTCAAAAATGGTAGTCTGGGCCAGTTAATCGCTGGTTTCTTTCTTCATTAATAAATCTAGTCTGCGTGCCAGTGTTCAGTAATTCTCTCCATGTAGAAAATTAGATGTAGTGGCAGATGTGCATGATGGTACAAGTTTGACAATCTCTTGCTGTGTATAGTCAAATGTCTCTTTTTGTGGTACAACTACCAATGTCATGAAATTACATAATGGGTGCTCAATAGAAAATCTGTGACTGTAGTCAATTGCAAAAAAGTGACACTTCGTTACTCACAAATCATGCAGAGGTATTCTGTCACTGGTGCTCACCCGTCGTTGATCCCGGCGTGGCCCAACATAAAGGGAATATTACAAATGTGATGTCTGATACCTCTGTAACGTGACACCAGACAAATGGGCCATAGCTCTTCACAGTTAATGTACCAGGTTATTGACCATGTTCAACCATTACAGAGAGGTGGAGATCAAGCAATTTTTCTTGCTAAATAGACCTACAGTATATATTTGATACAAAAGCCCCAAGGGGGTTGAATGAAAGATTAAATCTGAATTGGTTCTTGGGATAAGGTCAGCTTCAGGTATAATTATAATCCTAAATGTTGAGGTATATTACATTGGGACAGTGTTTACAGTATCTCTACCTCTTAACACGAATTCCCTGTAAACAACTGCTAGGATTTTTTGTACTTTAATCTCTCTTCCTAAATTAGACTCTTCTGAGTTCTTGCTGAAATTGCACAGGATATCGTAAATCTAATTCACGATATCCTCTGGTCAACTTGATGCTATCAATCCATTTTCCCTGGAAGTATATGGATAATTATTTATTTACTTGTAGCCTGGCACAATTATGATTATGAACTTTGAATATGAGGAGCTAATCTAATGCACCCTATTTCTCCTTACAGCTTTAAAATCTATATGGCCGGAATCTACTATTATTCTGTCAAGAAGAAACTTGATCGCTCTCTTTTTGTTTTTATATAAAATACTGCAAACAATACCAGTAATAATACTTACGTCTGAATTAGATATTTTTGTTACGGCACTAAGAACAACATTTATTGTGGTTTAAATTGTATACTCTGGACTTGTAGGGCTGTATCAATTGTTTTTATATTGGTGTTCCAATCTGACACTTTATCATAGCCTGTGCTTGCTTGCAGAGACAAACAACTAGTAAGATCCCAAAGATGTAGTGATAACAAGATATCCGGTGTGGTTATTATTCATATCACATGCAAAATATACAACCAAGATGTTATACTGAAATCCAAGTAATAATAGAGTCCTCAACTGACCCATCAGCACAGAGGGAACAGACGGTCCAGTGCTATATGTAAAATATAATATGCAAAGCTACAGTGACTAGAATATATGCAGGGGATATCAGCCACATGATAAGGAGAAAACCACCTTAGTATGACAATGCTCATAAGACCCCCAATCCTACATTACCTATAACCTTCACCATAGGAATTGTTGACCCATATTCCTAAACATATGTGCACCTCATAATCTCCATTTAGTTCTTTGGGATTCATGCTGTCCAGTCTCTAAATTCATTATGCCTCTGTTTGTTTAAGGCACCTTAGTCTGTTTCCACCTCTCCGTGGGTGTGGAACGCAGTCATTGATTTGAAAACATAACTGGCTAACTCCATAGCCTGACAGTTTTTAAAATGGTCCACCACCAGAACCTCAATGGTCCCACATTTGATAGTGGCTTTATGTAAAAATATACTCTTTGGCCCGTCTTGTGTGTTAGCCTGTATACAGATGTAGCATCTTGTATGTACTGTATAAGCTGCCATATTGCATGTGCTGGTGCGCAGTGTGCAAAGCATTAACTGTTTGCGGCACTGTCCTAAGCAGGCAGTAATGGCCCATTGGGATTAACTCAGAAGCGGGGATCCCTGCTTCTGAATAGGACTCATGCTGTGTCAATCCTACCGGGCTGCACCTGTCTGTAAGAGTTGTGCAGTATAAGTGATACAGAATCAGTCCCTCTACCTGTGTGCCTCTAACAGGCGATCACACAGCTTTTATTTTAAAAACAGAGGATTGAAGTAGGGGGTCTCTGGAGCAGAACCCCATTAATTTCAGCCTCGGGGACCCCTCTGCTTCCAGAGTTACAGGCCCCGGTATGGGATGCCGGTATCTCCACCATGATTGAATTCTCCCGCGTCACGGCCCACGTTACCGGGACTTTTAAACAATGTTATTAAAATAAAATAAAAGCCATGCGATCGCCTGTTAGAGGCGCACATGGAGAGGGACTGATTATGTATCACTCATTGTGCGCGTCTATTACAGACAGGTGCAGCCCAGTAGGATTCACACAGGGCGAGTCCCAGTCTGACGCTGGGACCCCCGCTGTGTTAATACCGATGGGCAATTAAGTCTGGCAGCTGGCATTCCGCGAGCCCAGATGAATTTTTAAAAAAAGTGACCGCAGCGGATTACTTGAGGCGGGTGCGACCGACCATAATGCTGCATCAGTAGGCAATGATAATTGATCATATACACAATCCAGTCTGAATCACACGTAAGGTTGTTTTAAATGATTTCCTCATTTGGGTGTGGGTAAAAGTCCTACCTTTTTGTTCCATTACTGCACTGGGAGCAAATCAAACCTGGGAATGTAGGTATGCCCAGAAACCAAGTGGTCGTTTTCTCTACTTGAATTATAAAACTATCGATAGGGACTATTTTTTCTATTGGTGTATATATATACATTTCACTAAATTTGTATTTTTATCTGTCTCGGTAACTGCAGTACTGTATATAAAAGTAACTGATTCCCACAGCTTTTGCAGAAACATTATTTTCGACTTTGTTTTGAAGTCCTCCAATATACTGTATGGAAAAACGGCAGCCTGTCAGATGCAATAGGTGGATTCATGTTTACACAGGAGTCATCATAGCATGAATGATATTATGCCCTTCTGAAATAACTGCTGAATATAAAAGAAAATATGCATTCATTAATGTCTAGTCCTATCTTTTTGTAACGCTTGATGAAAAGACATTTGTCCAAGTGGGTTTTCAAATAGTTTAGAATCGGCTAGATTGAAATGCAGCATTAAATCCATGTTTTTGTTAAAAAAGACCAAACTTCTGTACAAACTGGTGTGATCTTAAAGGTAAAGCACAGTCAAAACAGGTTGTAAAATTCATTTTTATGCACAGTTTTTAACTTTTCTTTCATCGTGACCATACTCTTAATTCAGGCATTATTCAGTATTTTGGTTATTTTATGGAGTTTCTAAAAAGTGGCTTTAGCCTAAAATGGCAAACCTATTAAACATATATAAAATAAAGAAACAATGTTTACTATAGAGAATGAGGGTGTAACGGGTGCTCATCACAAACAGGACGGGAATGCAAGACTGAGGTGAGGATGTTTGAATACACCAACAACCGCACAACCGCGTCATGATTGCAGAGTCGTAGTCATGTAGCCGGGTCAGGGTAGGAGAGGTTAGGATGGTCGTGATACTCGCCATGGTCAGGGGTTGGAGAAGTCAAATGGTCGTAGTGCTCAGCCGGGGTCCAGGAATATAGAAGGTTGGAGTCCAAATACAAGCCAAAGTCAGAGAAGGCAGAGGTCCAAGAACAACCAAGGGTCAGGTACACCGAAAAGCAGTAGAAAGGAAACATGGCAAGATAACCAGCAGGTTGCTTGAGGCAAGCATGAGTCACAAACTATGGTTATGCACATATTGTAGAGAAATGGAGAGCACAGCCAGAAACAACCAAAAGATTCAGGCAGAAGATGTGCGGATAAAAATCCTGGGCAACTCTTGCATGAAGATCAATTTATTGCAAGCTCAAGCAGAATGGTGAAGGTAGATGAATCGCACCTACGCGTTTATCAATGTGTAAGCTCTGCATTTCTCTACAGTACTTGGATCTCCTCTTCTACATGCCTGCCATGGATGTCCTGGACTGATGCAACAAACTGACAGGTAATAGATTCAACTGTCAGTATTGCCTTGTCATGTTATGAACACTACTCTGCTACACTGGATTGGGTATTTATTGTTGTGTTGTTCTTTGTGGGTGATCAAGTGGACACCATTAGACACAGACCCTTCCTTGTGTTATATCACACATATTATATAAGCGGCTTGAAAAAATTAAAGTAAATAAGGCACCTGGCCCCGATGGCATACATTCAAGAGTTCTCAAGGAGTTAAGCTCAGTAAAAGCCAAACCATTATATTTAATATTCGACTACATATAAGCAGGCTCAGTACCACAAGATTGGCGTAAACAGATGTGGTGCCTATATTTAAAAAGGGAGCTAGATCTCAACTGGAGAATTACAGACCTGTAAGCCTGACTTCAGTAGTGGGGAAGCTACTTGAAGGTTTAATACAGGATAATAGTCAGGAATACCTAATGGAAAACAAAATTATTAGTAATAGTCCGCATGGATTTATGAAGGATAGATCATGCCAAACTAACCTTATTTATTTCTTAGAGGAGGTAAGTAGGAATTTAGACCAGGGTAATGCAGTTGATGTGGTCTACTTAGATTTTGCAAAGGCTTTTGATACGGTTTCACACAAGAGGTTGGTGTACAAAATAAAGAAAATTGGACTCAGAAACAATATATGCACCTGGTTTGAAAACTGGTTAAAGGACAGACAACAGAGGATTGTCATAAATGGAACTTTTTCAGTTTGGGTTAAAGTCGTGAGTGGAGTACCTCAGGGATCGGTACTGGGACCCCTGCTTTTTAACTTGTTTATTAATGACCTTGAGGTTGGCATTGAGAGCAAAGTCTCCATCTTTGCTGATGATACTAAATTGTGTAAGGTGGTAGAATCAGAGTAGGATGTAATTTCTATTCAGAAGGACTTGGAGTGACTGGAAACATGGGAGG
The DNA here is from genome assembly GCF_040206685.1 of Ascaphus truei. Lineage (NCBI taxonomy): Eukaryota > Metazoa > Chordata > Amphibia > Anura > Ascaphidae > Ascaphus > Ascaphus truei. The sequence continues at coordinate 300,430,756 of NC_134486.1, forward strand.
TAAACGTCAGATGAGGTTATATACAGATAAATGTATGGTTATGCATTTGGGATGCAAGAATAAAAAGGCAACTTACAAATTAAATGGGGATACAGTAAATTGGGGGATGGAGAAGGATTTAGGAGTGCTTGTAGACAGCAGGCTTAGCAATAGTGCCCAAAGTCATGCAGTAGTTGCAAAGGCAAAGAAGATCTTATCTTGCATTAAACGGGCAATGGATGGAAGGGAAGTAAACATAATTATGCCCCTTTACAAAGCATTAGTAAGACCACACCTTGAATATGGAGTACAATTTTGGGCACGAATCCTAAAAAAATACATTATGGAACTAGAGATAGTTCAGAGAAGAGCCACCAAAATAATAAAGGGGATGGACAATCTAACTTATGAGGAGAGGCTAGCTAAATTAGATTTATTTACATTAGAAAAGAGGCGTCTAAGAGGGGATATGATAACTATATAATCAAATATGTTCGGGGACAATACAAGGAGCTTTCAAAAGAACTATTCATCCCACGGGCAGTACAAAGGACTTGGGGCCATCCCTTATGTTTGGATGAAAGGAGATTTCATCAGAATTACTATAGCTATATCTATATCCGTGCTCAGACTCTCATACCAATTCAGAGTGCTGGGTAAGTGCAGGCTGGGCATGGATACTTGAATGTAATAAGGGATGGGGCCAGGAACATTTATAAACAAAGTGCTTTATTAGACATAATGCTTTAAATACATTGGCAAACTTCACACACACACAAACTAATAATTCATGGCTACACATGGGCAAATAATTTTTTTTGTCGAATTTGAACCCGCAACGGATCGGCCAGTTCCTTTGGTCGGTGGATTTCAGCGGATCAATCTCAAAAATGGAGATTTGCGTTTCGTGGATTATTTATTATTAGAATACACTCCTACAAATCTGTTCACGGGTGACAGAATCTGCGAATACAATCCACGGATTCAGCAATCCTTTGGTGGATTCTTGAGAATCGGCCAATGGATTGTTGAATTTGCAGATGGGATTCTACAAATTTGTTCAAGGGTTGTATCCAATGGCAGCGGTTTTTAATCCACGCAAAATGGAAACGGCCCAAATCCGTTTGTGGATTTTACACTGCGAAATGTATTTTGGGGGTAACATCAGCGAAAATAAGGGAAACTGATTTGAGCGGATTCACCCATCTCTACTGGTGGCAAATAATATGCAGGACTTCATACCCTTTTGTAGCTCTCACTCTTATGCTAGGAAGGTACTTGGCTTGTTACCTGCAGTAAAGATTCAATTTGTAGTTTCTTGCATAGTTAGTAATGCCCCATGTTAAATGAACCTCTGGAATACACTTCGGACGGCTGAATTAGGAACCTGCTACTGTTTACCGCATACATCCATACTCCTCATCAGGATTGCTCTAGGGACCTTCTGGTTGGGCTGATCCAAACATACTCCAGCTACTAACACTGACCTCCTTACTAAAAGCATGCTTCCTCCTGTTCAGTAGTGAGAATCTCAGACCCATACTACTGGTGCTTGCTTTAAGGGGCACATTCCTTAACTGAAAACAACAAAGGGTGACAGGACATATCTTTAATACATTAATCTATACAATTAAACTTACATACAGGACTCTGTAAAGATCACAGGAGAACTCTGACGAACCTGTTTCTACAACATTGGGTGTAGCTACAGATGCAGCGGCCATTCTTCAAACATTTCACGCGTTGTATACCTCGGAATACCCATGTCATGGTGCGTGATTTCTTCCAACCTTCCCGCCTTTAGACGCGTGTTGACTCGTTTTTATCAAGTGCAGAAAATGGCCTTTTAGTGTTCTGGTTATTAAACACCTGCAAATTGACACAGTAGCACAGTACTGTACACATTACAATTCATTCATTTCTGCCACGGATACGCAAAAAATTGCACCCAAAGAAATCAGAATCCATTAAATTCAAACAAATCAGCCGCGGTAAACAGAGGCATGTGGAATACAGCAGAGGATACGAAAACGGCTCTGTGAAATGTTCGAATAACGGCCACTGCATCTCTATATAGATCCTATCTCTCTATAGTGATATCACTGGTCACAAGACATACTGGGGAGTGGCAATCCCTTCTGCACAGTTATCCTGCATCCCATGATGGGGAGTAACCTGAGTGAGCCCATGATCTTAACCCCTTAACTGAAATATTAGTCCCAAAGGGGGGGAGGGCTAGAGTTATATACAGTATAATAAAAAAAATGATTTATTGGTGCCTGGAACAGTGAAGCAATCCTGTCTCAATGAGGCTGCAACACAAAGCCTTAGTAGTCTGAGAAACCAGCAGGGAGCTGGTTAATTGCACTAGACAATTAACCAGTCTCCACCTGGTATTCAGACAGGTTTAAAACTCCTGCTGAAACAGACCCAGAGAGACTCTCTTGAGCACACAGGATACTGTGTGCTGATAACAAAACACCAAGGGAACAGCCCTCTCTTCCAGGGTGCAGCAAACCCAGGAACCTACCAGAGACTGGACCCTCAACAAACACCCACCCATCAAGAACTAGATACTGAATTGAAGGGCCACCTGCATTGAGGTACCTTTTTGATACTTTGGGGTGATAAACTAGTAAGGGGCTTTTCCACCCAGTCTTGTAGAGAGGGACTGGGAAGTGAGTTAACTCTTACACAGGAATAGTTTTTTTTTTTTTTTCAAATGTTGTTTATTTTTGTATTCGTTGCCTTGTTAAAGGAACAGACTGAATAAAGCCATGTTTTAATTTCATTCAAAACAGTCTCCATGAGTGTACGTACCTCTGTACGTTACAGTGCCAATTAGTATATTTTATCTCGTTATTTTATTTTACTTTAAATGTTTTTTATTTTGCTGGTTCTCCACTTTATTTATCATCTCGCTCTCTGTCCCTCTCTGGCTCAAATTCACTAAGCTCTGTTAACATATTTAACATAACGGTAATCAAAGTTAATGCACACCAATCAAAACGCAATATTAACTAAAGCTAATACCAATTTCTTAACCAGGTATTTCTCCGATGTAAAAAAGCTAGGTTCTATTTTTCCAGCAATCTAGCTTGTTAGTCTAAATGCTATTCATCCCAGATTCACAAAGGTTAATGTGGGGAAATAACTACATTTAAGTCAATCAAAACTTTGGCGTATCCCCCAAAAAGACTGCAAAAAAAACAAAGGGATTTTGCTAGAGGAGAGAAGCCAATTTAGTAGAAGGCCAAAGACTTCATGCTATGTTCAAAAAAATGCACCATTTTCTATCTCAAAATTTAGTTTTTACACTTTGAACTCTGAATTGGCCTCGGCACCAAGTGCCCCGGACAAATGGCAATCACGTGACTATCTCATCCCTTAACACTAGTGGGTTCTTCACCCTAGTGGTTACGTCTTGGTGCACCCAATGGGTGCTAATGAGCTCAATTATGGTCATTGTTGAATCAAGCCATCTGCTGTTATTTGTTTTTTTTCCCATTCTTAGCTCATATGCCCACCCACCACCCCTTGTACTGGTGCAGCATTAAAATGGAGGAAATGCCACAAAAACATTTGTTCCAACATTTACACCTGAGTTTGAGATGATTTTAAAGTAGAGAGAAAATGTTTACATGAATTAGATGTTTTTGTTTTAGATGAAACACCATTCCCTGATATGACCTTGTACATGTGCTGTGTGTGTTTTTTTTGTTTTTTTAAGGTATGCAATATGATTTGAAGATGCAGCGTAACGTTTTCATAAAGTATATAAATTAATTGTATTCAAACCCCATCTAAAGTCAGCTTGTTTATGTGCATACAAGCTGTTCTATGTTGCTTTGTGGATTTGACAGATGGCTTAGTGATTCTATGTAAATGTAAAAAGATAGGGATAAATGGTTCTTTGAAAATTAATTTCCACCTGAAAACATAAAACAAATGTAAAAAAATCAAAACAAATCTCTGTGCTGTTACTTCCTTTTTCAAGGATTGTTGCCTCAGAAGAAAAATAAATGTTACTTTAAAGAATCCAGACAACTGTCCAGTTATTGGTTTTATAATTTAAAAGTAAAAAAAAAAATCATGGGTTTACTTACAGTTCAGTATTGGCTCACCCTAATATGCTGGTAATTTGATGTTACTTTATACTATATACAAACTGTATGTTCAGCTAAAATGTATTTTCATACTCTGCATAATATTAAGATGGTTGGTGATGCTCTATTCCACAATGCTCATACTTAAGTGGATTTTTTTTTACATTCAGTACCAATGATATTGTATTATTAAAATGTCCAATAAGATCAGAGACTGCAACAAAAATCAAGCACTTTTCTTTTTCTCTGTTATCACATTCAACAATATAGCTTTTTGTACTGCATGTAAACTGTAGAATAACAGTATGTATGCTAGATTAATCTTTTTGGCTGAAGGATAGTGTTCAAATATTTTCTAAAACGAATGTGTTTTATTAGCAGTTTTTCTGCTTTTGACAGTGCTGTTAAACCTCAAGTTTGATTATTTTCCTACAATTCCATATTTCTGTTGAAATCCAGCAAATGCCAAGAAGTAGAGATGTGCCATATTCTCACCTAAGTTCACAAACTGAGCGACTTATGCCAAAATGTTTTCGGTTGTGAATTTGACACTGACCGTTTACACCAAAAATGTGATGAGAATGCAAATCTCTTATAGTGTAGTATTTATTGTACATATATGTAAAAGATCCAATCAAACTGATTTTTATACTAGCTCCTCAAAACAATGCTTGCGCTGGAGTATAGTTTTTCTTTGCTTTGTCACCTTCCATGTGTTTTTTCCTCCTGACTCCAGTCTCTCGGGCACGCCTCCTCTACGTCATTTGGTGATGTCTGGGTTTAAACCGCACAGTAGCGTCACAGATATGGAATCCTTGGGGTTGCCACAACTTCCAAAAGGACTGTATCACAGAATGCAGCAATTGACAACCATTCTGCATTTTGCTTCCTCAGGTGTTTTGTAGGCAATTGCTGTAATGTCCTCTATTTATCTGCACTGGTTAACTTGGCAAGCTGTTACCAAGAAGACCCTGAACAGTCATCATTGTAACATTTCACAAACACCAATTTGTTTGGCAGCAATAAAACTGAAAGACTGGGGAATAATTGGACTTGTCTATTCAATTCACGGCTTAGCACAGTTTTTAGTAAATATGGCTCCAGGTGGGGGAGTGGGTACAACAGAAAGGAGTATAATATATTGGCATCAACCTAAGGAAAAAATATAAATGAAAAAAGCCATGTCTAGGGCCGTAATTCCTAAACCTATCCTCCTGTGACACTACTGTAGGTTTTTGAGGCAACAACCCAACATTTTATTAATACTGTATGCAAATTAGGTCCATTCACCATTGAGCAAGTGCATTGGTTATATGTAACATCTGGTATGGTCATGGGTCAATAAGTGGTTTGTGAACCAATATTCTAGAATGAGAGGGAATTGAGCTTCAGCAGAAAGGTGAGGGCATGCCTGAAGGTGGAGGTAGATTGTAATTTGTGGTTAATGGCGTAACTTTAACGTGGGGACTTGGTGTTGTACAGTACCTGTTACAGTACTTAAGAAAGTATTATTTACTTTGTATTGTACATCTGGTTCGGTGCTTATTCCTAAACAAAACAATTGATACTTTTACTCTAATTTTAGCGAATTGTTAATTTGTCTACATGTATGTTTCTAATATTTGTTATATTGTTTTTTCATGTTTACAGACCTAGATGCCCATTGACTTCAATGGGAGCATCTGTGCAATAGAGCCCCAATAGGCACTACCTCCGTTTAATGAATAACACTTGTAGGGTACAGTATCGACTGTTTAGTGCTGTAGGTGTTACTGTACTGTATGTCCTGGGTTTCAAACATATTAGAGAGACTGATTAATGCACTACAGTAGGTTAGAGCCATTAAAAGGTACAATGTAGTCATTGATTTTCATTTTCTAATGGTTTTTGTTCCCATTATTAAAAAGCTTTTGATTTATTGTAGAAAAGCTAATTTTTAGAAAAAAAGTTGTTTTTTTTAATCAAATTTCCTGAATTTTTACTGCACATAATCTGCTCCTTCCTTTTATTTTTTTTTAAACTGGTCTAAGGTCCTCTTGGTGCTGTCTGTATTTATGATAGTGGTTTACCGTTTCGCATAATGATCACCATTCTAAAAGTGAAGTGCCTTACTGGTCGATGTTCTTCATACACTTTTTTTTTTCTCCCGCCTCTAAAGTATTTTAATGACGAATGAGCTGAATAATCTTGGACAATGGCCTGATTGTAGGTGAGTAACTATACAAAATGTTTATAATATTAATAGTTGTTCCAGTACTCACCGCCTTTAAAGACAAATTTCAAAGCGGGATAAATGCTGAATGAAAAAATAATTAATGCAAGCACAAGGTAAACATATACTGTACATGGAGAAATGCAACACAAGCAAGAAAATATAGCACAAAGACCTACAGTACTGTAAAATCAAAGGTAGCATAGGGATATGACACAGGGAAAGAGAGTGGGAAAATAAGGGTAAATGGGGAAAGGGGGAAAGGGGGTAAATAAGGGGGACGCAATGTTTCGGGGAGAAAACCACATCCTCAGGCCCATTCCCTCATGTCCCAGAGGTACATAAGGTACTTCCCTTAACCCTGTACCCCCAAATATAATGGGCAGAGCCCCTAGAGCAAAAAACAACCGTTGTCCATATGCACAATAAATGCTAAAGAAATATGTTCCAGCAATAGCAGAAAAACATCAGCGACAGGTTTTAGATACATTTTGAATATGAGGGGCGAATGTGAGAGAGGAGTCGAGTGTGACCCCTAGGCAGCGTGCTTGGGCTACTGGGTGAATGATGGTGCTTCCAACATTAAAGTGGAAGGAGGTAGTAGGGCCAGGTTTGGGAGGAAGTATAAGGAGCTCTGTTTTTGCCATGTTAAGTTTGTCATGGAGGGCCATCCAGGATGATATCGCAGAGAGATATTCAGAAACTTTGGTCTGTACAACAGGTGTAAGGTCAGGGGTTGAAAGGTAAATTTGTTTGTCGTCAACATAGAGGTGATATTTAAACCCAAGAGATGTGATTAGGTCACCTAGAGAAAGTGTGAACAGAGAATAGGTCCCAGAACAGAGCGCTGGGGTATCCCCACAGATAAATCGATAGAGGAGGAGGAGGTGTTAGCAAAAGAGACACTGAAAGTACGATGGGAGAGGTAAGAAGAGATCCAGGATAGAGCTTGGTTACGAATAAGTAGTGTATGGATAATGTGAAGGTGAAGAGGGTGGTCCACGGTGTCAAATGCTGCAGAGAGGTTGAGTAATATGAGCAGAGTGTAATGACCTCTGTCTTTGGAAGCATGGAGGTCATCAGTTACGTTAGTGAGGGCTGTTTCAGTCGAGTGAGCAGTGCGGAAGCCAGATTGTAGAGGGTCTAGGAGAGAATAGATGTTGAGAAAATCTAGCAATCGAGAGAATACAAGATGTTCAAGGAGTTTGTAGGCAAAAGGCAGGAGGGAGACAGGTCGATAGTTAGGACAGGTAGGGTCAAGCTTGTTGTTTTTGAGTAATGGTATAATGGTTGCATGCTTGAAGGAGGATGGAAAGGTACCAGAGTAGAGGGAAGAGTTAAAAATCTGTGTGAGCGTAGGGATTATAGAAGGAGCAAGAGGTTTTAAGAGATGGGAGGGAATGAGATCAAGAGGGCAGGTAGTAGAGGGAGAAGAGGAGATCAGCAATGACACATCCTCCTCCGAGACAGTGGAAAAAGAGTCAAGGAAGGCAGGAGGAGAGTTAGGAAGCGGTGTGGGATGGGAAGAGGCAACAGAGGGGATGTTCTGACATATGGATTTCACCTTTTCCTTAAAAAATTCAGCAAAGTCTGAGGTGAGATGGAGGAAGAAGAGGAGGCAGCCGATGGTGGTCTGAGTAGAGAGTCAAAGACAGAGAAGAGTCAGCATGGGTTAGACTTGTGCATGATGATTAGTGATGAAAAGTAGGTTTGTTTAGCCTGAGAGAGGGCAGAGTTGAAACAGGACAGCATAATTTGTAGTGAAGGAAGTCTGCGAGTGAATGAGATTTCCTCCAGAGGCGTTCAGAGGAATGAGTGGAGGAGCGAGCATGTGTGTGTGGGAATTTAGTCAGGGTCTGGGGTTAGAAGGGCGAGGATGGCAGAGAGAAAGCGGGACATGTAGATCAAGAGAGGAGGATAAGGCAGAGTTGTAGTTCCTGACCAGGTTGTCAGGGTCTGAAGCAGAACTGAGAGAGGAGAGGGAGGAGCGTAAAGTGGAATCAAAAGCTGGTAGGTTAATAGAGCGCAGGTTTCTGCAGAAACGAAGGCTAGATGGAGATAGAGAGGGGAGAAGCGAGAGAGAGAAAATGAGATGAGGTGATGGTCAGAGAGAGGAAAGGGGGAAATGGAGAAAAAAGTGAGAGAAGTTTTTAGTGAAAACCAGGTCTAGGTAGTGGTCATCCTTGTGGGTCCTGGCTGCAGTCCACTGTTGAAGGCCAAAAGAAGAGGTTAGAGAGAGAAAGCGGGAAGCCCAAGGGAGAGTGGGGTCATTAATGTGGCAATTGAAGTCCCCAAGGAGAAGAACAGGGGAGTCTGAGGAGAGAAAGAAAGAGAGCCAGGATTCAAAGTGAGAGAGAAAGGCAGAGGTGCGTAAATGTTTGCTATTAAACAGTCTACACAGCTCTTTCGTAATCCGGACATTAAAGGGGTTCCTTGGTCTGTTAATATTTCCTTGGGAATCCCGACCAGAGTAAACAATAACATTAATTATTTTGCTATGAGTTTAGCGATGTATTCCAGAGGGGAACCGCTTCCAGATATTTTGTGGAATAGTCTACAGTTACTAGAATGTGTTAATGGCCCTGTGCTGACTTAGGTAATGAGCCTACAAGATCCATACCAATACGTTCAAAAGGAATTTCAATAATAATAATAAAAACGGAGAAGGGAAACCAGGCTGTGCACAAGCCTGAGAGAGTCTCTGCATGCTGTGGGGACAAGCTGACGAATAAAACCTGGAACGGTGACCGCACGGACATCCCAAGGGAGGGATCAACGTTGAGAGACTGCATCAGAGAACACATGCTGAAAAGCCAAATCACAAAGCCTTTGTGTTTGGCTGTTTGTGAGTGCACCTTTTACCTTTTGCTTTTTTATTGTGATTAAACGTCTTTATGCCATGTTCCTCTCCTCTTTATTTTTGAGAGACCACTAAGAGTAACAAGGAAGAGTACATCTAGTGGGAACTAAGCACAGGCAAGTGTCAAGTTCTCTAGCCTCGATTTTTAACTTCGTTTAAAATGATACCTACCTATATTACACCACTTGCTTGTGGTATGTGTTTTTCTTTTGTTTTTCTACTACATATGTAATGGAGATGAGGAAATAGAACCACGCACAGGAGGACTCTGTTCTTTCTGTATTATTGCAGATATGTAGGGTGGCGATGGCATACTGTTGGGGTTAATTGGTACCCCATTTATGCTCACTACTGTGGCCTTGGCGTTAACTAACATCAAATCGTCTAGTTGGGCAGAGGCAAATTTTATGGGAGCAAACAGTAAGTCCTGAAAATCCTGTTCTAGTTCTTGAGGGTCCTCAACCGCAGGTTCTTCACCCTTTATGCGAGTCTGAGTCCTTGAGAGTCTGAGTAACAGCCTTACCAGACCTCCTGAAGTGCGGGAATCGGGGACCGGAAAAACTCACTTTGACTTGAACTCCTTGACAATCTCCTCGACAGACAAGTGACGTCCAACTAAGGCGACCAACTGCTCGGCATCTTTGGGGTCACACTGGCTAACCCACTTCTAGACAATGCAAGGAAGACCCTCAGGGACCGGTCGATAACGACTGCGGCGGTGGTACAGTACATGTTTCAGGCTGGAGCCAAATCTGCGCAGTGTATGAGGTAGTAAAGTTGGGAACATGGAGATTTTCCTGCATCGTACTCCAGGAGTGGAACCATTGGGCCCGAACCGCGACGGTGACACCTAGCCGTGCCATAATCTCAGCAGTCAGTGTGTCATAGTTTTCTGCTTGCTCTGGCATCAAGTCAGAATAGGCTTTATGCAAGTCACAAACCAGGAAGGGAGCAATTATTCCAGCCCATGTTTCGACTGGCCACCCTTCGCATACTGCTGTACAGTATGCTCAAAAATCAATGGGTATGCCTCGTCATTTTCCATAGTCATATTCTGGATGAGGTGAGATTTTACCTGGTGAGCGACCTGTGGGGCCCCACTAGTCTGGGAGGTAATTCTCTCTCCCAACAGTAGGAGCTCTTGGAGTAGGCGAAGGTGTGCTTTGTTTTGCTCTTCCTTTAGAGTCTGATGTAGGGTAAGCACCATCTGATGTACTAACAATGCAGTACTTTCAGTTTGGGACTGTCGGTTCATTTAGTATCTTTGCAAACTGTTGTAAACCCTGCATTAAGGCACCAGCACTTTCTGCTTGGCTTCGCTGTAAACTATCAGTATTCTCCGCCTGGGCACGCTATATTGTGTTCAGAGGTTCCTCCACAGTTCCACTTTCAGGTGTATTTTTCACCTTGTCATCTAGAGGCGCTATTTCATCAACACTTCACACCTTCTCTGTGTATGCTGTAAGCATAACTGGCCATACACAGTGGAACAGACTTCACTAGCAGAGTTTATTTCACAATGCTGGGCGGCCATTTTAAATCCCTGAATTTATTTTCAGACCCATAGTTTCCATTGCTCAGTCCCTTTTGGACTGCCTGCATTAAACTCCAACAATTGTGATCCCTCCATCACGTTGCGGGGTCTTGTGTCCCAGATCAAAGGCCAGAAATTTAGAATTCGAGGAACAGGGGTTTATTTACAGGGTTTACTCGTAATACAAAAACAAACAAAGACTTAACTCCCTGCAGGATTTCTGAATAAGACCGCGCATATAGTGCCCGCGACGGGCGACGGGACGGGTGACGTCACCCGCCGCGCTAGCAAAAGTTGTATTTCGCTTTGCGGCGGCGGCGCGGGGGTACTGGCATTTGATTGGTTATGGGGCTGTCACATGAGGCGACAGCCCTTGTAAAATCAAATATTGCCAGCTACCACAATTCGCGACGCGCCGTCGCTCTGTTGCATTGTCGCCGTTGCGCTTATTATAAGCAAGTACCCCAAGCCTCATTGCACCAACCTTACCCACTGCAGACCTAGCTCATCTGACAACAGATCCAGTGCAACCCAACTTTCTACCCAGCATGATCCACCAAAGGCCATGGTCCAGTTCAAATTTAACAGGTGCCTTATTCAGGGTTAGCATTGCATTGTCAAGTGTTGTTTTTGTGAACAATTGTGATGTATCCCTTGCACACCTGTGAGCAGACGTGCCACTGATCATGCACAGGTACTGTACCTCAGCAGGATGAGAGGCTGAACTTAATGGGTAAAAATATTAACCTATTGTTGAAGAGGATGGCACATATTGTGAGGCACATGGATGGTCTCAATTCAGATGAAATGAATATATGCTGAGAAGCCGTACATACCATCCTACTTATTCAGTGATGTTGAAATTGTGCCTAAGACCCACCACCGCATACTATTTAGACTGACTTACAAGAAAATGACAAGCCATGTGCCTAAATCTTTAAGACAAGTGGGCCAGAAATTTGAACTTTATGGCTGCCATGGTGAGAAGGTTATAGCGAATAATTTGAGTGCTATTTTAGATGCACTTGGGAAGTGGTATAAAAACAGTACTGCAGAATTCAAGAACATCACAGACCCTTTTAATGGACTGCAATGATATCTGAGGACTGTGGGCTGGAGTAATCGGTGAGTAAAACTGATGACAACATGGCATTTTAAATAGCTGACTTGTTTATTTAGGGGATGAAACATGGTAGTGTTCCAGTGGAGTACTTTTGGGTGTGCACCTCCTTTTTTTGTTTTTAAACCTTTAAAATAATGTTTTTTTCTGCAATGCTCTATTGATGCCATTCTTTTAATCCTTATTTTGCAGCTTCACAAAGTTTATCAACTTCAACTTATTGTTCATATAGGACCCACATTAAAAAAAACAAATAACCTCACTATTGGATAATTAATTGCAACACCCGTTCCCTCCTCCTCAAGGAGATTTGTCTGATACAGGTGTTCTGGTGCAACCTGTTAGGTTTACAAGAGGCCTATGCGCTATGGGATCCCTGCGTTGGTGGGATAACCCCTCATGGGAACAGGTATACCTATATGGTATACCTCCAATAACCACAATCCACACAAAGTATATGTAACACTATTTACTATGGTCCCATAGCCTCTTCCACAATACAGTATACACACACAATAACAACGAGCAGGTAACAATGACAGTAATTGTGTCCCCCAAAGTACTGAGGGTGCCCTGGGCACCTGGAACCCGATGTTCAGCAGAACAATCCCTCCCAGAGATATATGTGAGGGCAGCGCTACCCTCCTCGTGTGGTGTTGGTGCATGTGGGTACCCTAGTACACCAGGGTATATTCAGACAGGTCGCATCCGTGATCCCATGATGCAGGGCCTCCGACACAATCCCCATCTCGTCTGGCGTCCGGTAGCACTGCGCGGCTGTTCCACCAGGCCTGGGGAATCCTCCGCCACGGTTCCGTCTACTCCGCTGAACTGTCCGCACCCTCAGGGGTAAGTCCCTTACTATTGGCCAGCCCTACAATACGCCACTGTAGGGAAACTACGGGGGAACGGGTCTGGCCTAGTCCAGGGGCTTGACTAGCTCCCTCGACACTACCTCTCCCTTCGCCAGCTCCGTCAGAACTGAACACGCCGTCTCCAGTTCGTGGAGGAAATCCTGATTGACAGAACCTCTTCCGGCAGTGCCAACCTCAAGATGGCCGCTGCCTTAAACACAGTCCATATACATGTGACTGTGCCACAACATGGGCGACACAGCTCACTAAACCCTCCCAAGTGATGGGACCACTGTCAGGGAGGAGGCAAGGGATGGCACCCTGCTACATAAGGTAACAACAATTTTTTCGGCATCTCTATGCAATTTAGATTAAATACTTTGTGTGTGTTCCATCCAGTAGGCATAGTGCACACGCGAAATAATTTAATGGAACACATATGCATTCCATTCAGTTTTCAAATACCACACATGCACACTAATTCAAGGGGCCACCTATGCATTCCATACAGTATACATATAGCCCACATACAAAGCCGTGTTCCGACAAAGCAGTATAGTATTTAATTAAAGCATCTATTTCTTCTCGATTTATCTTACATGTGAAACTGTAGAAGAGACAAACAAGGAATGTTGGTGCAAGAAGATTCTATTGTATTTCTCAAGTCTTTGTTATTATATGAAGCCATAAATATTTTCATAAATCTTACACTGATGTACACAACATTTTCTAAATACTTTAATAAAATGTCATTATAAAGATTGCCTGTCTCATCTGAAGTTTTGGAGCATCGAAAGTGTGTATGGGAGTAAGGGGGGGAAATTATATATATATATATATATATATATATAAATATATATATATATATATAAATATATATATATATATGTAGAGGTATCAGTACCGTGTTAGTCGAGCTTCAATAATCAAAAAATAAATAGATGATACCGTTCTGTGGCTAACAAAATGCTTTTATTTGTGCGAGCTTTCGAGATACACTAATCTCTTCTTCCTGCGATGTTACAATGAATGAAGCAAAAGGTATACTTAAAAACAGTGTCTCTTGGAATGTTATCTGTGCTGTTCCTTCCCCTGGTGTGGATGTATTTTATGGCTAGAGGTGTCAAAAGGTTACTGAAAGCAAGTGAAGAAAGAGTGTGTATGTGTATCAGTGTGAATAAAAATGAATGGAGAGCCCACAGTATATACAGTGCTTTACACAAGGTGTGTGTGGAGTGGGAGTGGATATAAATGGTGTGGGTGGGTGTGGAAATGTGAGAGTTTGTAGCACAACTAAAAGTGTGTGTGGATACTTAGTGGTCCCTATTGGTGTATAGGGATGGAAAAACAAGGAGTATTAGTATGTGTGAGAGACAGCTGTGTGTGCATACATATAGCACAGTATGTACAGACATGGCCTTTAGCGCTCATATATATATATATATATGCAAATACAACTGCATGCTCATCTGCATGTCTTAGGCAGGTCTGCAACCCCACCTTTCACCATTATCACCCAGCATACAGCACTTCCACTGCAGCAAGGGATTCTGGGAAATGACATGCAAATGAGCACTCAGTGCCACTTTTTGCTTCAAAAACCATTTTTAACATGGTTCCCTATAGGCTTAAGCTTGCTGCATGGTCACAGCTTTGAGCACAGCCAGGGTTAAGGTGCATATTTGCTTTCCTGTGGAGGGTTTTTGTCACTTTTTTACTTAACTTAACTCAGTATTATGGTATATATATTTATATATATATATATATATATATATATATATATATATATATATATAAATATATATATAAAATACATTTATGTAATTCCATCTTTGTGATCTGAATCCCCAAATCAGTCATGCATATTTATGTTTACAAAAATGACTCTTATAAGGCCAAAGGGTTAACAAAAGCATTTGCATCAGCCTGTGGCCTACTGTATGATCAATTAGTTATGCCCTGTGCTGGCTTAGTTAACCATATAATGTATAATCATTTTGTGATTTCATGCATGGAGTCTTAAAGGAATCCTTGCCAGGCTAAAAAAAAAATTCTTTAATAAGATTTTGTTTCTTAACACAGCAATGAATAACAATGTTTTGCTTACAGTAAAATGTACAAATGCCTCACCGGTTTACTCACAAAAACAATAATCTTTTGACAGATTATAAATGCATATAGTATAATTCTTGCTGCATTTAAGTGTGTTACTTTTGGAATTAAATAATTTAGAAAAGTTATCTGATTTCCTGTCTCAGTAGCAACTGCCATTGAATGCTTTTCAGGGGCTACAAAACATTTTGGCCATGATATATTCCTACTAGCTATACCTTCTTTACCCACCTACAGTATTTGTCAGAACAGTGAGCCATACAGTACAGTATATGTGCCCCGTCAGCTAAAAGACAGAAGGTTTAAACCAAGGACTGGTAAGGAGAGGTGTTCTCCTACAAACTGTTGCATCTAGATAATCACAATGATTCCTCTCAAGTAAGAATTTACCAGTACTCTGTGGCAGATAAACCATTAGGGCCGGGTTTAGGGAAGTAAAATGTTGGGGCTGCAAATTTTCTGTTTTTTTTTTATTTTCTATTTTACACAGAGGCCCCGCTTTCTTCCGCTCTAATTTCCGGGAGAGAGCATGGGGCCTCTGTAAAGGTCTCTTACCTTCTCCTTTGCACCGCCCTCCTGTAGCATCATGTTGTCAAATGATGCTGCATTGTCATGACAACTTGATGTCACATAGCATTGCAATGAAAACACATGGTCACATGACATTACTGCATCCTTTGCAGAAGCACTGCAGGAAGAGGCGGCCCAAGTGGCGAAAAGGTAAGTGCCTTTGGGGGGGAAATGTTAAATCCGTCACTGCCAGTACTGTAGTACTAAATTCACAACCTTCATGCTTTTAAGCTTTAGGTGGAAAACAAACCTACGGTAGTGACTTTGTGCATAAATAAAGAAGTTCTGGGTAATTGCTTGAACCCTCACAAGCTTCTAGGTCTTTTCACTTACATGTGTCAGGTAACTGTAGTGGCTATGCAGGAGCTTATGCTCTCTCCATATATGGGTAGGTGGGTATGATTTATTAAGCTTTGCTGAGGCGTTTTACTTACACACATGCCATTATAACCAAAGCTGTAGCCTATATATTTTTATTGCCCGTTCTGAATCTATATGAGGTCAGACAAATGTCTAAATACTATATATTGCTAGAAAACATTCCAAAGCAAGCATAGATTATAGGCCTCATGCAGTAAATGCCAATAAAAAAATTGCCAGGTTTTTTAATTCGCCATTTTTTACAGTGTTGCTATCACGGTATGTAGAACGCCCAGAATACCAGTGATAGCAACATTTGCAAATATGGCGAGTAGCCGCGACGAGAAGATTGCTTGAAATAAAAAAAAATGTACATTTTATTACTAGGGTAGATGAGCAGAACTGCGTTGATTTGAGGTTTGGGGACCCCCTGCTTCCCGAGATACAAGCCTCGTTACGGGGTGCCGGAATCTCCTATGCTTTTGATTACCACGGTCACGTGACGCGGGACATTTCAATGAATAAGAGATACCGGTATCCCATAACGGGGCTTGTATCCCAAGAAGCAGGGGGTACCTGGATCTCGAATTAACGCGGTTCTGCCCTGGATACCCCCTGCTACAATACACTAGTAATAAAACCATAATAAAAATTCGTTACCGTAGCGCCTATCTGCTATGGTAATGAAGCTTCTTTAATTACATTTTTATTAATAGTGTGCGGGAGCAGGGGGTTTCCTGATATGAAGCTCTTTGATTTCAGCCTCAGTGACCCCATGTTTCCCAAGTTACAGGCCCTGGTATGGGGCATTGGGTGCCAGTAGCGCCGCCATTTTTAAATCGTCCGCGTCACATAGTAGCGGTGGGTTCCCGAGCCTGAAATCAATGCGGTTCAGCTCATGAGACCCCCTGCTCCCACACAGTATGAATAAAAATTACATTAAAGCAGTTTCATTACCTTAGCGGTTAGCCAAAAAGGAAATGAAGGGGTTAAGGCACAATAGCTGCTTTATTGAGGGCAGAGGTGATGATTGAAGCGGGTACTTGGCTGTGTATTAAGTACCAATATATAACCCACCCGCTGTACCCCAACATAAAACCATTTTTATTTAATTTCACACAGGATTAATAACATAGGCCGGTTGGTGTCCCCGGTTGGTCCCCCCGGTTGGTCCCCACGGGTGTCCGGGGGCCCCACTAGGGGTCCTTGTGGGTGTCTGGGGGTTCCCAGGTTGGCCCACGGGTGTCTGGGGGCTCTCGGGTGGTTCCCACAACCCTGGTGTAAAATAATTATGGCATACATTGCAATAAATACACCTCCCCACCCCGACCAAACACATACAGTAATGTACAAAATAACTATTATCCAGATACGGATAATAGCTCATTTTCCCATTATTAAATCAAACATTAGCCAAGCAGCATAAATAAAGTAAATAAAACCGTTCTACATACCCCTGCTATCATGAAGGGCATCATCGTCAGCATACTGCAGGGCCATGTCCTCCGATGCCAGCAACAATACATACAAAAATACAATCTAATGGCCGTAAACCCTTAATCCCCGTAGCAGTTAATGGGTTAACCCCTGTCCACTACTACCCACCCTGGAGGCCTAACCACCCACCCCGGATCCACTATACCCACCCTGTACTCATTGATTGGTATAGTGATACATCATACCCATATAATATGGGCATGATAAGCCACTATAACACTCCGTGGTAACCCTAATCCAAAAGCATGAAGGCCAAAATTCAACAACACAAGCCCCTTTAAAAACACTCTTCAATAATTAAAAACAGTAGCCAACCAATTAAATAAAAAGCAGTAACCAACTAATCAATTAATTAATTTCAAACAGTAGCCAACAAATCAATTAATTATTAAATCTACTATCCAACACATCACTTAAAAGCAAGGAGCCAACACAAGAAATCATTAATTAAAAACGCTAATCAATCCAAAACAAAAATACAACACAAGCCAGCAAAATGATATCGAAGCACATCCACAGAATAATTACAAATAGAAAAAAGAACACTCAATAGAAAGCAAGCATTTGCCCCAAAAAAATGCATTGGCTAATAATGTGCAATACCTAAATGGGTACAGATTAATACATTATGAGTCAATGTGCAATGTAAAACATAAACAAAAACATATCCAATCGAAAAACCTGATTTTTTTTTTACATACATTTTTTTGCATACATACATTACATACATTAAATATTTAACTTGCCTTTATTGCAAATCTTACAGTACATATTTTCCATCCTTACTGTACCAAGGTTAATAGAGGACCTATGAACACCGTTCCTTACCAGGACCATCTGCCTATCCTGTGTGATATATTTGAATCAGAGCATCAAATTTATTCTTGGTCGTTTGCAACAAAATGTTTATAAGATTTACCAATATTGTTAAATAGTCTATATTTGAAGTGTTCTGCACACTTTGGAATGCCCTCTAGCAATGTAACAATATTTTGATTGGCCTTAATAACCTATTTCCTTTTTTTTAATGATAAAAAGCTATTTTTGATTTAGTGACTAATTGCATATGTTAAATACGTTTTTGATCCAGTGTGCTACTTATCGGAAAACCGTGGCTGCAATCTATAAATAGTAACATAATTAATCATCTGTGAATTTATCCCTTCATCACAGTTACTGACCAACAGAGTTTATTAAATTTGGTGCTACCCTGGCACGGTGCATTCCTGTTTGGCCTGAGCAAAGATTCCTATTTACTGGTCCCAATACATTACACCCTGCTTCTGACTCAGCGTTCCGATTCACTGATCACTGTATTCACTAAAGTAACTTTATGCAGAAATCTTAAACCTTATGAAATGTTCTGGAGCATAATGTGGAAATACATTTCTTAAAAGAAAATAGCCCTCCTCAATTTAATA
Source organism: Ascaphus truei (assembly GCF_040206685.1). Taxonomy (NCBI): domain Eukaryota; kingdom Metazoa; phylum Chordata; class Amphibia; order Anura; family Ascaphidae; genus Ascaphus; species Ascaphus truei. The sequence goes on from NC_134486.1 coordinate 300,449,381, forward strand.
TTGATAACTGTGGAAAATTTGTCACAATGATTTTTTTGTATTTTCATTACCCATACCATACTGTTTGTGTTTGGAACTGTAAATAGCATCTTTCAAATTTTTGGGTGAATGCTGCAAAAGCTTTGACAATGCAGTGTGTGTACATTGTTGCATACCATGCCATTACTTAACTGCAATTGCACAACTTAATAAGAAGTGACGGCAGTTACAGCTTGGGCTGTTCAGTCAAATGAAGCATCAAGTGCATTTAGGTGATTGGAAAATCATATTGCGTGAATTGTGAATGTGCAGGCAGTTTTTCTGAGTTGCTAGACAAATGAGCTCTGTTTGAGAAAACATCCTATTTATTTTCACTGTGTGCTCATTTGCATGTCTTTTCCCATCATCCCTTGTTGAAGTGGAAGCACCACTAGGAAATAACAGTGAAAAGCAGGGTTGCAGACCTGTCTGAGATGTGAATGTGCTCACAAGTGATTTTTTTTTTCATTTGCTCTTAATTTTCATAAATCCACAACTATTAATTTCCTTTGTGTATTTTTGATCTACTTCCTAAAACATTTTGTGAAAGTGAGAACTCTAACATTAGATCCCTTTATTTTGAGGTTGGTTTTTGTCTATGCTCAAGTATGGGAACTACATTTACTTTCTCAAGAGCTAAAGAATATACTAGTTTAGATGTCAACACAGACCGTTACATTATGGCCCATATTTACTAGGTGTGTTGTAATGCAGCTTTTTGACATACTTACTGTCCATACACTATGCAGCCATGCAAATTACCTATTTTTTTTTAAGTAGCATAACTAGGGGAAAACACATTGTCTTCTTGGTTTACCAGAAAATGACTCCCCCTGTGTAAAGAATGAGGCCAAATGAGCATAATTAAGGCATTCATATAAAATGTGCAGTGTTCGACAAATCACCCAAAAATCTACTCGCCCAACCAAAAAAACTACTCGCCACCTAGTCCTGCCCCCAACCCCGCCCCTAATTCCGCCCCCAACCCCACCCACAACCCCGCTTTAAAATAAAATATATAAATAAAATACATTTAATAAATTCCTTAGTCAGAACAACATTTGTTTTTGACAAATGTATTTATTGTATTACATTATACTACAATAAGTCCTTGTTACGTGTGTGTGTGTGTGTGTGTGTGTGTGTGTGTGTGTGTGTGTGTGTGTGTGTGTGTGTGTGTGTGTGTGTGTGTGTGTGTGTGTGTGTGTGTGTGTAAATGTCGGATCTAGAAATAAAAGCCAGGTGTGAATGACTAGTTTCCTGAACCCCTTAACCAGTGTCTGGACGTCCCACTTCACAGTATCTAAAGCAGCAATCCCACCTGGGATCTTATCTGATCCACAGTCCCTCAATGTCCAGGTACCCTCATTCCCGCAATGTTTTACATTGGAGGGGAGGTGTTCCCTACATGTCTTCTGGGTTAGGGGGGGTTCCGATGTCTTCCGTGTGAAGCTTGAGTCAGATCTGGAAGAAAGCAGTATAGGGCAGTTAAGATTGCGGTGTAGTATAGGGCAATTAAGATATATAGAGTAAATAAGAGATCCAGATCCAGAGTGTGAGTGACAGAGAGAGAGTGTGGGGGAGAGAGAGAGTGTGGGGGAGAGAGAGAGTGTGGGGGAGAGAGAGAGTGTG